>NW_025920179.1:238703-321853 GCF_902686445.1 Sciurus carolinensis
TTAAGAAACATCCAAACAAAAAATAAGAAATAACACTCACTTTAGTGGGTGTTTGGCTGTTTTTGTATCCAACAGTAAAACAAAAGTACAGGTTCTACATGATATAATAAACAAAACACAAACATCTTGTATTTTCCCAAAACTAGATATATATGCATAATGGCAAAATAAGTGAAGCATGAGTAATGATAGTTTTAATTTAAGACTACTGCCCTGCTGTGTTGTCTTTAGGAACTATATGTACTAATGTCTATATACATATTTTTTCCTATTTTTATTCCTGAATTTTTTACCAGGCTATTTTTTCAGGCAGAAACCAAGAAAGATTGGCTAGATTTTTAAAAAGCAATTAAACAGTGTTCATTAATTAGATTTTGTTGATAGTTTGTTGATAGATTGTAATCGAGGTGGTAGAACCATGTCTTCATTGATAAGTGTGAACTGAGTCAGTGTTTAGATAAGAAATATCTGATCACCATTTGAGAGGCGGTATTTAACAGATTCCCAAATATTAAACAATATGTTAATATTACAGAAATAGCTCACACTTTCTTGTAAGGTTTCCCTGAGACCATACATGGCATCATTGTCTTCCTCTCTCCATAAATCTATAAATACTTTATTTAAGAAACAATCCTTTGTAACCCCAGTACCTGCATGGTGGTCAGTGCAAAGTAGGTTGCTAGTGATGACAAAGTAGACTCAAGAGACATCTAACAAGCCCAAAATCTGTATTTTAATTCAAACTCTTAAATGTACTAGAATTATGAAGAGAGCAATACTTTATTCATTCATCTGATAACTATTTGTTGGGTGTCATCTATGCATTGTGAACTATTGTAGAATTGGGGGATACATGTGAGCAGAATAGCAATAGTTCCTGCCCTTGGTAATATCCAAACAGGTATTTAAGGAAACAATAAAATACATAATACTATTTTCCTTCCATCAATAAGTGGCTCTTTGATGTCTGCTTCATGAATTTCAGACCTATCAATAGCCCTAAGTCCTTCCAAATATTCTTTATTGTAATCTGAGACATCTCTTTACCAATCTGCTGGGATACATGGTATTTTCATTTCCTCCTCACTGAACCATCACTGTTGCAACATGGAATTTTATCTCAGTCCTTCCATGTTCATGCTTCCCTCCCACAACAGATCTAAGAAATTTTGACCATAGGTTTCCTTTTATTCATTTCCACACTTCTTCTAAAGAGCCTTAAATAGTACCCAAATGCTCTTACATAATGATAAAATGTTCTCCAGTGCTCTGTATACAACTTCTGCGCCACAAGCATTTCTTCTGTCTGGAATATTCTCTCTGTCCAAATGGTATAATAAAGGCCATCCCCTCTTATTTAAAATATCAAGAAAAACTCTTAACAAATATTTTTCTTAGGATTGTTAAACACAGGAAATTTGTTATATTGTATCCCCTTAGAAACATATTACTTCAATCACACATCCCCATAGCTAATACAGTTTCACAGTAAGAAGAAAAATAGCACAAGACCAGGATTTCTGGAATCGCACAATCTAGTGCAGAGTAAAGGATAAGACAGGGACAGGCATTAGAAATTCAAACCACACTGGATGGTGAAGTAGGGGTGCTGGGAAAGTCACACATTTGAGCCTCCACAGGATGAATAGGGTTCAAATTTAAGTTGCTTTTCTGAGAAAGATTCACGAATGGATTTCAATGAAACCTTGCCTATCATTTCTCCTCCTCATACCCACTTTGCTCCCAAGATGTGGTGGTTCCACCATGCATGGTGCCTCAGTTATAACAATCTGTTTCAATTTCCATGAATTGAGCTTTCCCAGAGCCTGCAGAGGTAGACGGCAACTGAAGAGGTTTTTGTGAGCAATTGCACTACTGGATTTCCATGAAACTCTGGGTCTTTTCTCTTTTCCTCATTCCCACTCTGCCCCCAACATCTGAGCACTCTACTTCCAGGTTTTCTAGGCAAGCCCCTTATGTATTGCTGTTGCAGTACACTAACATGTAGGTTGAATAGGTCTGAAATTGAAGTTGCTTTTCTGATAAAGTTTCACAAATGGAATTCAATGAAAATTTGCCTATCAACTCTCCACCTCATACGCAATTTGCTCTAAAGGTGTGATTTTCCACCATGCACGGAGCTTCTGTTATAACTGTTTCAATTTCCATGAATTGAGCTTTCCCTATGCACGCAGATATCGCACTCCCTGCCCGCAGAGAGACATGACACCTGGTTCTTTTCAGCTCTTTATTGCGCGCGTCTGCCGTGGTTTCTCTCTCGCTTCTTCTTCCTTCTTTTTGGGGAAGCTACACCTCACTATATGCCCCCAAGCGACCAATCATCATACAGAGCACGAGGGGAGAGCGTGGACAGATACAGGCAGCATATACAGGCGTCCAGTGATCATGCAACGTCCATGAGGGGGCCTCAACCAATCACTGAAACTTCCTCAAGTGACATCAGTTGTTTGCGCACAAGCTAGCTACACTCAACCACACTGGCATCCTGCCAGGCACCATCTTGGCCTTGCCACACCTATGGCCAGGGGTCCGGCCGAAACCCCGACAGTTCCCCCTTTTCTCTTTTAAAAAGAAAAGGAAAGCTCGGGACCGTGCCTGTCTTAGGCGGAGTGGTCAACCACCGTCCTTACCCGTCATTGGATAACTGTAGAGCATGCTACAGCTCCTGTCTTAGGTTGGTACGGTGTCACCTCCTTCCTTACCCGTCTTTGACTACCGGTCCAGCATCGAGAGCCATACTTGTGGGGAACTGCCGGCCTCTAGGGCAGTCATGGCCTGATGAAAAATAATCTGGTCCATTTGTTGGGTGGCTCGTAGTTGTACAACCAGGCGGGTGAGGAAAAAGATACCAAAGAGGAGTAAAAACCCCAAAGTGCCAAGGCTTGCCCACTGTTTACAAAATTGAAAGCAGAAGAAAACCATTTAGCCAGCTCAGACATAGAAGCAATTTGTACCCTAGTAGAATTAACTTTGACAATTTTAGCCCTAAGTCGTGAGGTAAGATTATCAAATTGAGACGACCAAGTAGAAGTAAGATAGGCTGACAATTTTTTAGATAACCCAGCTGCGGTGCTGGAATTATCATATACAATGGGGGTAGCACAAACAGCTCTTAAAGAGTAAACACATCCCAGTCCCAAAAGTTCTTGTAATATGTCCACTTGTTCTTGTAGTAAGTCCACTCTTCACCAGGAGAATGCCTGTTCTTAAATGTTGGTTTAGAGTTTCTTTAGTCTGTAAGGCTGCAGCTGTATTTTCAGCCAAGTGATTGACTGTTGTTGTTGTAGGTATGGCAGTTGCTAGTGCTGCTGTTGCAGAAACCACTATTGCAGTGACCATAGTCGCTGTGATGTCAAATTCTCTCCTGTTTCTTGATAGTAACACTGGCAATTCTGCATCTGTAACAGAGACTGGGACTGGTAGGAAGGTAGGAACACACATTAAGTCTGCCAGCAGGAACCTAGAAGTATATTAACATTGAGAGATAGCACAAATCTGAAGTACAATTGAGAGAAGCAGTTGTTTTGTTACATAGTTGAACTGTTCCTCCTAAGAGACTAAAAAGAGGTTGTAAGTTAGTTTATTCCATGGAAACACACAAACTGAGCCGCAGCTCCAGTAAAGCACCGGGTTACTCTTATTTCCCAGAGTTAAAAAACCCCAAACAAAGAGACAAAGAGAAAGTTTATCTTTAGGGGACCTGAAGGTCTCCTCTATTCCCCCTTTTTGTTTATAAAGAGTATTTTTGAGGGTGAGATGTGTATGTTCGACAATACTTTGTTTTTGTGGGTTATAAGGTACATCTGTGGTTAGAGTTATTTTAATTTTAGTGAGGAATTGGTTCTTACCAATTTTAGTTTTTAAAGAAAAATTTAGACTTTATAATGTAGTACAATCTTTAACAGTTGCTTAACCATAATTGTATAAACCCCTATTTTTAAGACAATTGTTCTAAAGAATAAAACTTAATAGACACAAAGTTAAGAGTAAATTAGTGTTTCTAAGAAATCCTTGTCATTTTACCATGTCATTTTACCATATAGATTAAACTTTGGCTTATATCAGAACATTAGTATTTCACCTTAGGAAAAACCTTAAATAGCTTTAGCTGTTTTACATACATACAACCAACTTAGTTACACACAGACTTGTTGAAACTTGCCCTTTATTACACACAGACTTTCTTATCCAGAAACATTTTTTTTCCTTTTTATTAAATACATTTTAAACCCAGAACCTTTTATTTTCTCTTTCCTATCTGTTGACCCCTTTTTGTTTACATTCTGAAACAACTCTTATGAAATTGCTGAATTTAGATAAATCACTCTATTTTAATAAGATTAAATATTTTGTTATATATAGTACTCTTAATTGAAACACAGTTGAAACTTTTGGGACCCTTTATATATAGAATTTTACTTGTTAGGACATAACTTTTAGTAACCTAGTTTTTAGTTTAGTGAGGACATAAAGTAATTGTAAACCCTTTTTATTTACCAACCTATGAAAACACCAATAATGTTTAAGTATGTTACCCCATGTAATTAAGGAGTTAAAAGTACTTGATGTTATTTAACAATTAGCATTTTAACTTTGTAAATTAACCAGACGTCTCTACAAACACATTTGAGTAATCCCATACATGTTAACTCTAATTTATTTATTTTATAAAAACCAAGATATCAGACAAGTGTCCTGAACAGGATCCGTTGCCTCTTTCCTGCTGAAGAAAAGTCCTAGAAGCAATTGATATTAGACATTGTTTAACATTAACATTTCATTAGTTTGACCACCTGGAGACTTGCAAGTTATTTTTAAAGATATTTTACTTTTATTAGTTTACCCAATTTAAATTGAACCCTTTTAAATCACGTGAATAAAAGTATTTGGATCCATTTTTAAATTTTAATTTTAAGAGCGCTCAGTTTTGATGTAGATAAGACATAACACCAGACAGTACGACATACAAATAACACAAAATCAAAGGCCTTGAAACTTTATAGTTAAATGTTCATTGCAATGAAACAGATGTTCAAAAACTTCAGTTGAATAAAAAATAGAACTGATCAAAAAGAAAAAAAAATCATTAACCTAGGTATGTAGGATCAAAATTATGAGCTCAAAAATACAGCATTAAAGAAAAAACAAAACAAAACAAGAATCCTGAAGAATAAGTTAGTTTTGTGTAGCGGCCCAGGAGTTTAAAATGGACACCCTTTTTTTTTTTTTCTTTTTCTTTTTTTCTTATCTTCAGGCTACCCCCCTTTTCTCCTTGAGACGCTGTAGTTACATTCCAATGTGGCTTCAGCAAGGCCAGGCAGGGGGAGGGAGGATCACCCAGGACTTTTTAACCCTTTTTTACCTGGTTGAGAAATCAGGTTAGGTTTGAATGCAGAAAACCACAAAACATTATTTTTTATTACTTTTAAGGAATGGAGCTGCTGAGCTCTCTGCCTAGGGGGACCCTCCCCTAAACTGATTTCCCTCTTTCTAACAAGTTGTTCCTTACACCCACTTTCATTTTTATTTTTGTTTGTCCCTGATCTTATTGACGCCCTTTTTGATGTTTTAGACCTTTTTTTTTTTTTTTTTTAATATTTTCTCCAAAACCTGACTGCCCTCAGTCAGAGGCTCCACTAAAGAGTGTTTTTTAACTATTGCCCACAGGTTTCGAGTCTTCACCGGTGTCAATGTCATCATTAATAGGGCGCTTAGACTGCATTGTTAGCTTCCCAAATGCCTTTTTTAGTTCCTCCCCTGAAAGTTCCTCTTCTGAATCCTCCCCGCCTGAGTCACACTTCCCTTCTGAGTGATGAGAACAAGACCGTTCCTCTTTAATCTCCTCTAAGACCTGACTTCCCTCTTCTAAAGGTCCTCTTAGGTTTCGTTTCTCTTTGTGCTGCAAACAAGATTTAATCAAAGACCAAATGGCTAAAGTTCCCACAGGAAGCGACTTTTGTTTCTCTGCTGTGCGCAGATCTTCTCCTAACTGCTCCCACTGTGGTATATTTAACAACCCTTCATCTAAAAACCACAGAGAAACCTTTTCTATGGTATCAAGAAACGTTCGAGCTGTTTTTACTTTTAACGGAGTTCCGTGATTTTTCAGCAGCTCTCTGAGAGGCTGTTGCATTCTAATTTTAGACAGTTCTGTTCCCATGGTTAAATTTCACAACACTAAGAGCTATTCCAAGTACAAAAACAAACCACACAACTAACACAAAAATAACACACACCACACAAACAATCTGGTACCACTGCATCTACCTATGTAGACTCAATTTTGCTGGGTTCCCTACCCTGCACTGCCGGACTCAAGGTCTTGAAATGAATATCACTGACAGACTCAAGGTCTTAATATGAATAGCACTGACAGACTCAAGGTCTTAATATGAATATCACTGACGGACTCAAGGTCTTAATATGTAAATGAATATTTACCTTTTACTTTACCTGTAGAGCTCCCGGGTTTCGGCACCACCTATCGCACTCCCTGCCCGCAGAGAGACACGACACCTGGTTCTTTTCAGCTCTTTATTGCGCGCGTCTGCCGTGGTTTCTCTCTCGCTTCTTCTTCCTTCTTTTTGGGGAAGCTACACCTCACTATATGCCCCCAAACGACCAATCATCATACAGAGCACGAGGGGAGAGCGTGGACAGATACAGGCAGCATATACAGGCGTGCAGTGATCATGCAACGTCCATGAGGGGGCCTCAACCAATCACTGAAACTTCCTCAAGTGACATCAGTTGTTTGCGCACAAGCTAGCTACACTCAACCACACTGGCATCCTGCCAGGCGCCATCTTGGCCTTGCCACACCTATGGCCAGGGGTCCGGCCGAAACCCCGACACACAGAGATAGGCTGCATGTGAAGAGCATTTTCTGAGCAAATGCATGGCAGATTTCCATGAATCTCTGCCTCTTTTCTCTTTTCCTCATTCCACTCTGCCCCCAACATCTGAGCACTCTACCGCTAGCTTTTCTAGGCAATCCCCTTATGTATTGTGGGTGCAGTACTCTAACGTGTAAGCTGAATAGGGCTGAAATTAAGTTGCTTTTCTGAGAAAGTTTCACCAATGGATTTCAATGAAACTTTGCCTATCATCTCTCTTCCTCATACCCACTTTGCTCTGAAGATGTGGTGATTCCACCATGCATGGTGCTTCTGTTATAACAATCTGTTTCGATTTCCATGAATTGAGCTTTCGCTATGCACGCCGAATTAGGCTGCAACTGAAGAGCATTTTCTTAGCGAATGCATGACAGATTTCCATGAATCTCTGCCTCTTTTCTCTTTTCCTCATTCCACTCTGCCCCCAACATCTGAGCACTCTACCGCTAGGTTTTCTAGGCAATCCCCTTATGTATTGTGGGTGCAGTACTCTAACGTGTAAGCTGAATAGGGCTGAAATTGAAGTTGCTTTTCCGAGAAAGATGGACGAATGGAATTCAATGAAAGTTTCCCTATCATCTGTCCTGCTCATACGAAATTTGCTCTGAAGATGTGCTGGTTCCACGATGCATGGTGCTTCTTTTTTTTTTTTTTTAATTCTTGAATTTTTTTTTTATTGTAAACAAATGGGATACATGTTGTTTGTCTGTACATGGCGTAAAGGCATACCATTTGTGTAATCTGTTGTAACAACAGTTTCAATTTCCATGAATTGAGCTTTCCCTATGCATGCAGATTTAGGCTGCAACTGAAGAGCATTTTCAGAGCAAATGCAATACTGGATTTCCACGAAACTCTGGGTATTTTCTCCATTCCTCATTCCCACTTTGCCCCCAACATCTGAGCACTATACCTCCAAGTTTTCTAGGCAAGCCCCTTATGTATTTCTGTTGCAGTACTCTAATGTGCAGGACGAATGGGGTTGAAATTGAAGTTGCTTTTCTGAGAAATTTTCACGAATGAATTTCAATGAAACTTTGCCTATCATCTCTCCTCCTCTTAACCACTTTGCTCGGAAGATGTGGTAGTTCCACCATGCACAGTGCTTCAGTTATAACTATCTGTTTAGATTTTCATGAGTTGTGCTTTCACTATGCATGCAGAGTTAGGGTGAAACTGAAGAGCGTTTTCTGAGCAAGTGCATGACAGGATTTCTAGGAAACTCTGGGTATTTTCTATTTTTATCTTTTGCACTCTGCCCTCAGTATCTGAGCAATCTACCTCAAGGATTTCTAGGAAAGTCCCTTATGGATTGCTGTTACAGTCCTCTAACGTGCAGGTTGAATAGTGCTGAAATTGAAGTTGCTTTTCTGAGAAAGTTTCACGAATTTGAATTCAATGAAACTTAGCCTCCCCTCCTCATACCCAATTTGCTCCAAAGATTTGGTGGTTCCACCATGCACAGTGCTTCTGTGATAACAATCTGTTTCGATTTCCATGAATTGATTTTTTCCTATACACGCAGTGCTAGGCTGCAACTGAAGAGCGTTCTCTGAGCAAATGCATGACTGGATTTCAATGAAACTGGGTATTTTCTCTTTTCCTCATTCCCACACTACCCCTAATATATGAACACTCTACCTCCAGTTTTTCAAGGCAAACCCCTTATGTATTGCTTTTGCAGTACTCTAACGTGCAGGCTGAACAGGGCTGAAATTGAAATTGCTTTTCTGAGAAAGTTTCACGAATGCATTTCAATGAAACTTTGCCTATCATCTATCCTCCTCATCCCCACTTTGTTCCAAAGATGTGGTGCTTCCACCATGCATGGTACTTCTGTGATAACAATCTGTTTCGATTTCTATAAATTGAGCTTTACTTATGCATGCAGATTTAGGCTGCAACTTAAGAGCATTTTCTGAGCAAATGCACGACTGGATTTTCATGAAACTCTGGGGATTTTCTCTTTTCTTCATTCGCACACTGCTCCCAACATCTGAGCACTGTACCTCCAGGTTTTCTAGGCAAACACCTTATGTATTGCTGTTCTGGATTAATAGGGTTGAAATTGAAGTTGTTTTCTGAGAAAGTTTCACAAATGCATTTCAATGAAAGTTTGCCTATCATCTCTCCTCCTCATACCCAATTTGCTCCAAAGATGTGCTGTTCCACCATGCACGGTGCTTCTGTTATAACAATCTGTTCCGATTTTCATCAATTGAGCTTTCCCTATGCATGCAGAGTTAGTCTGCAATGAAGAGGGTTTTCTGAGCAAATGCACGACTGTATTTCCATGAAACTCTGTGTCTTTTCTCTTTTCTTCATTCCCACTCTGCCCCCAACATCTGAGCAAAATGGAGTCTATTTAGTCATTTCCCCCAGCATCTGGCCTACAACATTCTCATGGAGTCAGATCTGTCAGCCCATCATATTCCCCACTGGTTTTATGTACATGATGAAATCATTGATTTTTTAGTAGTGCATCGGTGATTACAGTGAGTGTCCAACACCAATAGCTTAACAGACTGGATTCTACCTCTAACATATTTAAGTCTAAATCTATTTGTATACTTAAACTTTTGAAATTCTGGTTTCCAGTAATCAGGGCAGTGGTTCCTATAGCTGTGGAGCCCACTATACCTATTCCCACTAGGAGGGGAACTAAGACAGGGGCCGCTTGTTTAGATTATTAGTCCCATATGCTTTCTTCTTCCCTCTTTATTATAATAGTACATCTGGCGAATGATGTGAACAGTAACACAAAATTTACCTCATTTGGTAATCTCAAAAAGTTGAAGGGCTAAGCATGGAGGTATTCCTGACATAGTCCAAGCAAGAGAAAAAACAAGTTTAATGTTTTTTCAGTCTTATCTTTAGATGGTAGTTGGGGGTCTCTGAGGGCTGTTTATTTTTCTGTTGTCTTGACTCATATGTGATAAGTCCATGTTGTGAGTAACATCCCTTCCATTTCAGCCAGGTGTTAGTCCTTTCTGGATCAATTTGTTATAGACATAGTCTTCTGACTGAAATGGGTGTTGGAAATCAGTGGTCTCTTGGGGCTGGTTCTCTCATAACTTGAACCTGTTGGAGAGACTTAAAAACTAGTTAGAACAGGAGCAGGTTCTTGGTAAGGGGGGAGGAAGGGGTCTGGAAGCATTAACATTTTAACCTCTCTCAGGTCATTACCTCCAACTTTCTGGATCCACACTGGCCCTTATTTTTGTGATTTAACCCAATTTACCTATCTACATTGACTGACTTTTTAAAAATTTTTATTATTACCCCTTTAAATTTAGGGACTTTTTACTGCTTTAAGGAAAAAAGGCGATGACCACTCTTGCTGCCTCAAGCTGAGAGGAGGTGATGTGGGGTGGAGCAAGCAGCAAAAATTCCTTTCTAGGGGTAAAAGTCTTGTTTTATGAAAGAAACAAAAAAGAAGAGTACAAAATGACTAGCATCTGTAACTTGTCAATGAATATCATGTACCTGATAGAAATTAATAATCTCTTACCAGGAGATGAAAGAACTGAGACGTTGTTTACATAAAAATGCCTAACAAAGTCTAACAAGGCTAGAGAGGATAAGGCCTTAATTGTAAATCTTAACACCGTTAGAGTTTTGTCAGTAATGTAAACACAATATTTAGTTAAGTTACTCAATGTCATCTGACTTTTGTAAAATATCTTTTTACTGGCATGATCTTTTTGTTTAGTATAGATTCCTTTATTTTTGTTACTCTGGACTAGAGAATCATACTAGCAAACATTGATTAAGTCTACTTGTATTGGAGGTTAGAAAGATCCTTAGGCCTTAAACTGACTAAAAACTTATAACTCTGGCATTTTCTTTCGATAATTATCAGGTATTTTTGTCTAAGAATCTTTTTGGCCACCTTCAGTTTTACTTATTTTGGGGGGGATAACACAAGTATACATCTCAAGTTACATTAAAATAACTATTGTTGAGTTTTTTAAATGTCCAGGAATGACTGTGTTTTAGTTTTAACTGTTTTTGCTAGGTGTTTAAGATCAAGTTGGTCAAATTGACCTTGTTTCTATCTGCTGTTAAGAGTCAACTGAGTTCCCACAGGGGTCACTCTTGGGGAACTTGAGAGCAGCTTCTTAGCTCCTTTAGTGACATTTGCCTGGTAGGGTCTCCTTGGTGAGGTGGCTTCCATTGGAAGCATTAGGGATGGCTCCCTTTCCCAAAGACCCTCCTCTGTAGCAGGTGCACTGATTGGTTCCTCATCCTTAGGGGTCTCATCAGTCTCCCTGATGGGAAGGTTATGTGGCCCAGGGTTGCAAAGCTTCTTAGAGTAGTTCTCTTGTTCCCTGGGTTTAGGCTGACTCTGAGGGCAAGAGCCAAATATTGATTCTCTTGACCCCTTTATTTTAATCTCAATCTTTAGGTTTTGATCGTAAACATCCAGCAAGTCAGTTTCACCAGTCATACAGTAAGAGTAGTGAGTTTTAACTAATGTCTATGACTTTATAGTTATTTACCAACTTTTATTAAACTGGGGTCTATATTATCTGTCCTATAGGTGATGACTTATTCTCTCAAATTAGATTGTTCTTGAAGCAGTACCTCTGTAAAACATTCATCAGTCGACAGTTACAGTTTATAATGAAAATACAAAATGGAATTAACAACAGTAAAAACACATTTAGTTGTGTAATACCTACCTTAAATTTTCACTGAGCCTCCCAAGCTGCTGTGACTGCAGGCATGTGTCACTGTGCCCAGCTTGGCATGAAATTTTATTACTAATTAATAATTTCATTGCAATGAAAAATTTGCATCACAATGCAGTAGGGGCTTCCACAGGTGCTGGAAGGCTGGCTGTGCCCAGGAGCTGGACTGGGTCATGCTCAGAGCTCAAGTGCGGGAGGCGCCCTCTGGGTCACCAGAAGCATGGTGCTGTGGACCCCTCAGCAGACATGGAGAGGAGTGAGGGAGCCGCCCACACTGGACCCGCACTGTGTGGAGCCACTGCCCGGTGGCGGCCCACTGCCCTTAGCTGCCGCAGTCTGCAGAGCGCCATGGCTGCCTGGAGCCTGCAGCAGCCCAGGGCCTACCCAGGTGCCTGTGGGAAGCAGGTGCTGCCCTCCCAGGCTGCAAGCCCAGCGGAGCAGACCTGAAACCAGGGGAAGGGGCCATCACTCCAAGGCTGTGAGGAGAAAAGGATCTTGGCACTGGGTGTTCTGCTCAGCAGAGGGCAGCTAAGGACCTCCGGACAGCACCCAGCCAGGTGCTTTCACACGAAGCTGGTGAGAGGCCTGGGTCTGCAGTGCACACTGGGTCCTGCTTCATTTTCACAAGGGCTGGAGAGGTAACGTGTCTGCCATCTGCTAATGGGAAGCCGAGGCTTGGACTGTGGTGGGCAGCCCTGGCTCAATCATATCTCCTTCTGGTGGGGCTGGCTGTGTCCCCGCTGTGACAGCCAGGAAGAGGATCCCCTCCGGCTGGGCAGACACTTCACAGCGGTCACCCCAGGCTAGATGGACCTGAACATACAGCACATTGTCACTGCACAGTCTCTTTTTGGGACCCTCACAAGATGATTCTAAACCCATATCCATGTGTAGAAGGTCAGGGGTCTGCAATGTGCTGTAAAGGATGATGGCCAAGGATTCCCATGCCACATTGGAGAGCAGTGGTGACACTGCTGTCCCTGAGCCAGGGTGCTCCTAGTGGCAGCAGAGGCAGCACTAAACTGGAGTGCAGGCTGTGGACCTCACCGGACGGAGCGTGGACCCCAGCTGGGGTGCCCACGCTGCCTGCTGCCCCTATGGAAGTGTGACACCAGACATACGGATGGGTGCAGGTGGTGAGGCCCCAGGGAGAGGCTCAGACCCCACACAGCCTGTGGAGGACCTCAGGGGAACGTCCTGTCCTGCTGGACAGGGGACAGGTCTGAGGTCATCGGGCACCTCACAGCACCCGGTGGAAGGGAGAGGAGGGTGAACTTGGACACCATGTCCATCAGCAGTGTTGCCATAAACAGGTGGGGGGGCACCCACAGAGTGAGAAGGGGGCCAGGCAGATGAGTCCAGGGCTGGTGGAGACCACTGTCCAGAGAGGCACCATCCACGGGGACTTTGAGCACTGAGATCAGCGGGCAGCTGCAGGCCAGCGGGAGTCACCAGTCAGCAGGCGAAGGAGCCCTTAAGTCTGCAGGGGTGCCCGGGAGAGAGCCCAATGCAGGTGAGGATGGGCAAAGACCTGAGCGGGTGTGTCAGGAGAAAATCCTGGATCCTCAGACCCACCAGAGCCAGGTGCGGAACGCAGCCCGCAGCCATGCTAGAAGCATCCACAGGACATGTGGCTGGACTGAGGGGCACACCACTCCCTCCATGACCAGTAGTCAGAGGAGGTGACTGCCCTCAGCCTGTGGCTGGACTGAGGGGCACATCAGTCCCTCCATGGCCAGTAGCCAGAGGAGGTGACTGCCCTCTGGGACACCACATCCTCAACAGGACTCAGCCTTTGGAAATGGGAAGACCACGGGGTGAGCTGGGGAGAGGAGCCCATGGAGGGACATCGCCAGACTAAGTGTGGAGAGCTTGCCAGGCTGGGCTGAGAGGGACACTTGCTCATGGGTGTGGCAGAGAAGAGGGTTTCCAGGCCCCAGCAGGCCTGTCCCACAGGCCTGGGAGTGGGGACTGTACAGGGTGCCCTGTGCTCCTCAGGCTGCAGGCGGGCTGGGGCTTCATGTTGGGAAAGACACATTTTATAATAAATCCACAAAGGAGGGGTGAGGAGAGCTTCACAGACTGATGGTTATTCATCCCAAACAAGAACACACTGAGTCCAATAGCAATAGAAGGAAACTGTTAAAATATGTGAAGCACATTTGCCAAACTTGGGACAGACACAGGCTGAGTGTCCACGTGGTCTGCCGCTCCGTCCTGGAGGGTGAAGGCCAGCTCACTGGGCCCTATTCACACATATAGCTCTTGGTGGCACAGTGAGGGAGCAGAAGGCTGCTGTCCTTTCTTCCTAGATGGTATGATTTTATAACTCAGAAACCTGCCCACTGCTTATTATGAGAAAGACTTTTTGTTTTGTAGATACAAAGAAGGCAAATGTGCAAAAATCAGTAGCTTTCTCTAACCCTGGGTCTCTTTTAAACTATGAAAAATTTCTCATTTACAACAAAATTGGCAACAGCTTATTAATACCAAAAAAATTTATAAAAAGGAATAGTACATTATTAATCTATTTGTAAGAAAGAAATACAGCCTACATTAGAATCCTAAAAACTATTTGGAAGAAATAACCCAAACACTAATATATAAAGAAATATGCCCGTTTCCTAGGGAAAACATATCATTGTGAAACTGGATTCCACGTCACTGTGTGCATGCACTGCAGTCCAGGCAGACACCACTGGCTGCTGCTGTCATCAAGGTGGGTTTGAAGCTGTGACCTATAGAGGGGAGACCTTCTGAGAGTCCCCAGTTCATCTCTGAAAAAGAAAGCAGGTGAGGAAGGACTGTGGAGAACTAACCCTTCCAGGGACCACACATGGGGACAGGGCTGACTCCAGGACAGGCCTGCAGTGCACTGATGGAGTAGAGTGGACTTTGCCTTGGCTCCTCCTGAACCTTCCCCCTCTAGCTTCTTCTTATCTGCAACTACTGCCACCAGAGAGGGAGGAGACTCGGTTCCAAGACAGGTGGACATGGGTCTTGCCCTCCACAGCCCCAGGAAAGCAGGGGTGAACATCCTCTGGGTTGGGAGCTGGCGACTGAGCTGCCTTCTGGGCCCCAGGTGTCCCAGTGTCCTCTGGATTCCCTGGCGCTCCCTCTGCTAATGGTGCGCTGGTGGATCTGTTCTCCAGTTTGGATGGTGCACCTACCCCCAGCTCAGCGGTATGGCCATGAGCTGTGTCACCGGAAACTGGGGCTGTGCTGCTGGAGGCACTTCTGGTGGCACTGCAGCTGCAGAAAGAAAGAACCCAACATGACCGCCTTGCCCTGGGCATTTTCTGCTTGCTGCCAGCACCTGCCCTGAGAGTAATGCAGCTCCTCTCCCATGGCACGTGTCTTCTCAGTTCAGGGCCACCAGGCTTTTGTGGCTCAGAACCAAAAACCAGTTCCTGTGGGGACAGCACAAGTCTTCCTCACACCATCATCCACCCCAGTGTCCTCGTCACAGGCCCAGACTCACTGGGATTGGGGTGCTCCAGCTGTGTCAGGAGTCCGTGAACATGGAGGCTCAGTTTCGTCCCAGGCATGGTGACTTTCAGGAAGGTGTCAAGACACCTCAGGGTTTTCAGACCCGAGGACCCAAGGAAGTCTTCAGGATTTGTAAGTAGCAGTGTTTGGATGATGGAGCAGAGGGTGCTGATGGAGGTGGGAGTGGGCAGACAGCCATCAGCACCTGTCCCCTCAGGCTTGACCCGCCCAAGGACCCCTGCATGTTGGGCTTCCCTCAGTGTGACTTGGCAGCCCCCAGGAAACAGGTGAGGTGGGCAATCCTTAGTGACGTGTGTGGCCAGCAGTCCCCCAGCTTCTGTCCAGTCTCCATGCGGGACTGGCAGGTGGGTGATATGGCATGATCGGCCGTGTTGGAGGGATCCTCACTGGGCCTGGCCCTGGGACCCTGGTCAATCCTCTGCTCCTTGAATCCCAGACCCTCCCCTCTCTGTCCTGCTGCAGGCAAAGCCCTCTGCTGGGAGTCACAGCCGGGTGGACCTGGCTTTGCCCAGCCTCCTCTACACCAGCCTCCCAAGTGCCCCAACTGGAGAAGGGACCCTCCCTCTCCGACTAAAGACCACTCACTTCTTCACTTTCAGCTGCTCCTCCTCCTCTTGTGCCCTGAGGTCTCCATCCCTAGAGAAGGCCAGGTGGGTGTCACCTCTTACAACCCAGGCCCCTTACCTCCTGGGTGCCTGGTGTGATTGACCAGCTTCCTGAGAGATGGGGCTCCTGAGTGCTGGGAGGTGTGTCTCCCTCCTCCTGAGTGACAGGCTACCTTGAGAGATGAATGGACCCACCACCCTCTGCCTCTCTGTCTCCAGGCCCAGGACCCCGCATGCATCCCAGTGTTCCCTGTCAGGCTCCGTGGTGAACAGGGACCCTCCCAGAAGTGATCCACACTTTCCTTTTCTTCCCAAAAGTGGAAGTTGCTTTCCTGAGTCCTCAGAGCTTGATGAGAGGCCCAGGGAGAAGCTCAGAGCCCTGGGCCCCAGCCTGAGGCCAAAGTGCCAGGGTTCCTTCTCCTTGGTCCTGCACACACCCAGGCAGGGTGGTCCTTGTGGCCCCTCCCTCCACAGTGATGGCTGACCTCCCACACATGCTGGAGGGGGCGGGCCCTGGGCAGGGAAAAGGGGCGCACCTTCTGCACAGCTGCTCCATCAGCTTGTGGGTGCTGGTCAGACTCTGGTACGTGCACAGGAATTTGTGGATGAAGGCCTCATTGCTCCTCTGCATGTCATTGATGATGTCCTCCACCACTAGCACCTTGAATGTCTGCACCAGCCTGCACAGGTCCTCTGGTGCAGCTTTGATCTGTTCCTCATAGTGTGGGTAGGAAAGGGGACACTTCAACATGGAATCAGTGGCAACCTTCAAATGATGCTGGCGGATCATCAAGTGACATCCAAAGAGGTCCTGCTCTATTTGTATCCTTTTCTCTCTCTCTCTGTCTCTTTCTCTCTCTCTCTCTCTCTCTCTCTCTCTCTCTCTCTCTCTCTCACACACACACACACACACACACACACACACACACACACACAAACACAGCCGTGAAGGCCTGCAGTCTCCAAGACAGGATCAGAGTGGGGGGCTACCCTAAGCTCACCTGCTCTGGGCTACTGTGTCTCATTCTCCAGTTTCTCCTAAACCTTTGCCAGATGGGAGGGGGCTGGAAACTATCCCAGCATCTCCACATTCGGGACAGGCCCCTGCTCAGGGTCTTCCTGAGGCCTGTGCAGCCACCCGTTGGGAGACAGCAAAAACTCATGGCTCTGGATCGCTCTTTCCACACAACTGAACAGACTGGGCTGTGCCCGGTCTCTGGGTGCCTGGCTACCAGGGTTCCAAGTTCTTTTTGTTCCATTGCCAGGAAGTGAGGTCACTTCCTGGGGTCCCCTTACCTGAGGCACTTCCTCACAAAACGGGAGCTGTCTTGGGGTCATCCTCTCCCCTGGCCTGTGACACAAGTGAGAGTGGCTGACCCACACACCCTCCCTCTGTGCTCAGCAAGGGCCTAAGGAGCAGCTTCCCAGGAGTGGGTGGCAGATGGGTTCAGATCCTTCCCCTCCTTGGGCTCTCTGTGTGACACTGGTTGAGCCATTGGAACTTGCAGGGCCTCCGTCACTGCCCACATGTCTTGCAGGGTCTTTCTGCCATGTGATCTGAGCTTGTCCCCAGGTGTGTGGGTCATCACTCACCTGTATCACCTGGAAAGCCTCTAATGCTGGGGTCACAAACTGGTCACTCACAAACACACAGTTGAGGCAGTCACAGAGAGGAGGGAGCAAGGATGATAGGCCACACTCCATTCTGAGTCCAACAGGGACTGAGGGAACGTGCCTGCCCTCCTGGCCATTTTATCTTCCTGGGCCAGGTCCTGAGCCTCCACCCGCCTCAGACCTGGCAACTCAGCACACGAGGCAGCTTCCTATTTTCTCATCCTCATATTGAGGCTCAGTGCAAGTAACTCCTCGCAGGTCAATTAGTCACTAACTAAAGATTCAGAGCTGGAACCAAGTCCCACGCTCCCCAACAAAGAGTCAGAAGTAGGATTTCTCCACTCCTCTCTGAGACCATGAAAGAGTTTCTTTCCCAAGAAAAAAATACTGTTTGCTTCTTCTGTTCTGTGTTCTTCTGGGTCCCAGGGATGGAACCCAAATGCACTTAACCACGGCCCCTCGTGGCCTTGTTTGTTCACTGTTTGGAGAATGGGCCTCTGCTCCATTGAGGAGGGCCTCTCTCCTTTGCTGAGGCTGGTGTAAAACTAGTGTCCTCCAACCTCAGCCTCCCGAGTAACTGAACAGAGAGGAGTTTTCCACCGCTCCTGGAAGGAACAGTTCAACAATCAAAAGACACTGTCTCAGGGAGTCTCCTCAATGGCACTGTAGGTATGGTCACTGCGTCTCATCAATGATGAGGCTGGAACTAACACTGTACCCATGACCACACTGCCAGCTGAAGGAGAGTAGGTCAAGACCCTGCCTCGGGAGAGCAGTGCAGAAGATCCCACTGCACAAGTGGTCGACCTGCTGTCCTGAGGCTTGATGGGCCCAAGGCAGTGACACAGGAGGACACACAGACTGCTGAGTGGTTTGCTCAGAACCCACAGTGTCTCAACACTGTGCTGCTGCACTGCAACCCAGGTCCATCAGTGTCCCCAGTGGCCCCTGACCCACTGCTACACTGGCGGCCTTCCTGGCCCCCTGCTGCCAGGACAGGGTTTTGGGTTTCCTGCTCCCTGGCTCTCAGCCTCCTCCTCCCTGAGAGGACACGCACGCACAGCCTCCTCACCTGCAGAGCAGGAAGGCAGCAGCCTCCACTTCTGGGCAGCTTCTCTGCTCTGTGGCACCACCCGTCTGTCCCTCCTTCTCTGGTCCAGGCCCTGGATGCTGGGTCTGGCAGTGACTCTGGGAGGCAGGGGCTGGAGACCCACAGGCAGGGGCCAAAGAGCTCTTGGAGCTGCTCCAGAGATGGAGGCAGAGATGTGGGAGGAGTTCTAGGGGCAGAGGAGGAGCTGTCTCACCACCTGGCCCAGCACCTTGGGCTGATGGGAGGAAGGTGACAGAGGTTTGCAGTTTGGGCCACCTGGGTGATTCAATTTTAAAGGACACATTTTCAATTGGATTTTTATGAAAAGTAGCAGAAGCAGTGGTTTATTGACAGAGCACAGAAAGGAAAAGATTAGGATTGCTGCGATGCTCTTTCAGGAAAAACCCAAGTCAAACAGCAAAGCAATTCTAACTGCTCTGAGACATCAAGGTGGTGTGACATGACTGGGCATTTCCTCAGAAATGGAGAGAGGAAGCCGAGTCTGGGGCAGCCATGGATCACCCATGATTGAAGGTAGAGCAGCAGATGGGCAGTGTGAATTGATCCTCTCTTGAAGTTTGTTTATTTGGTTATTTTTTTATTTCTTTATTTTAGTACCATGGATTGAACCCAGGGGCACTTAAACACTGAGCCACATCTCCAGCCCCCTTTTTTTTTTCCTTTAGAAACAGGGTTTCACTGAGTAGTTTGGGGATTCCCTAAGTTGCTGGAGCCAACATTGAACTCACCATTCTCCTACCTCAGCCTCCTGAGCCGCTGAGATTATGGGCATGCACCCCACACCTGCTGAAAGTTTCCTTTTCTGTGTAGGAGTATGTTGTTAATATTTGATATCAGGAAAATGTTATGACCAGCAACCTGGAGTCTGGATCCAGATGTTCTCAGATCACATCCTACTGTATTGTGTATTAGCTGTGTGGTCTTGCTTGGTACTTAACCTCTCTGAACTTCTGCTACAGGGAATCATTATAGCACTTCGGTTTAAATGTGTCCTGCAAATTTTAGGCATTGGAAAACTCACCCCCATATTCATAAATTGATGCTAATTGGAGGTGGGCCTTTAGGAAGTAATGAGCATTAGATGAAGTAAGTGTGGTGTCCCCTTATGGCATTGGTGGTTTCATAAGAGGAGAACGGGAGAGCCTAAGCCTGCTTTCTGACCTGGTGATGATGCCATTGACCACATTGTGATGCAGCAAGAAGGCCCTCCCCAGAGGCAGGCACCTTGATCCCAGCCTGCAGAAATGAGAAAAAGACGTTTTTCTTCTTTATAGATTACCCAGTCTCTGGCATTTTGTTGTAGTCACATAAGACAGTCTAAATAAAGTATCTCTCTCCTGGGTTTGTCATATGGATCAAATGGCTTCCTAGGCCAGGCATTCCTAACAAGCACCTGGCACGTGGAAAGTACTAAATGCAAGTTAGATGTCAATATCATTATTTTTTGGCTAGTATATGAAATAATGCAAAAAAATGTTTTTCCTGGAAGCTGAAAATAGTCAATCTACCAAGGAATTCAGAAATGAGGAAGTCACAAAGTCTTAGATGCAGCTGTGATTCAAATATGTATTTTCTGTGTCTTGAATTGATCTGGAAAACTGAATTATTGCTTAAACTGAGAGTAAGTGTTCTTATAAAAATACCTAATTGGCCGGGCCAAACACTTTGAGTCCAATGACTTGAGAGCAGATATAGGATCACAAGTTCAAGGCCAGCCTCAGCAACTCAACCAGGTCCTAAGGAACTCAGCCAGGCCTTGTCTCTAAATCATAAAGAAGGGCTGGGGTCCTGGCTCAGTGGTTGAGCACCCCTTGGTTCCACTCTGGTACCCAAAAAAAAAAAAAAAAAAAAAAAAAACCAGCTAATCCCACCTAATTGGCATCATCCAAACTTTGAAGAATTCATGGAGTTGGAATTTCTCGAAGGAAGATTTGGTTCATCTGTCTTGATGGCCAAGGTCCTCACTCCAGCATCGCCCACCCCCCCAGGACTTATGATATAGAATTGAACAACATAGGCCTTCAATCAGTACATGGTTGACTAACGTATGGCAGGAACCAGCGACGTATGTGTCAGTGGTGGTCCTCGTGTCAGGGTTTCCTGGTTGTGACCAGAAGGAGAACAATTTAGAGGAGGGTAAGTTTATTTTGGCTCAGGGTTGCAGAGGCTCAGTCCCTGGTCAGTGGACTCCAGAGCTCTGGGCCAAGGTGAGGTAGATCCTGGTGGAAGGGTGCGGTAGAGGAAAGTCTCAGCTCAATGCAGCCCGGGAGCAGAGGCAGCAAGAGCAAGGGACTGGGACAAATTGTTACCCCAAGGACACACCCCGTGACATACTTCCTGCAGCCACATCCTGACCTGCCCACCTTCCTTCATCCATTCCAGTTAGGCTGCTCCTCGGCTGGTCATCCTCTTGTGCACATTCCTGCATGGTCACGCACAGGAGGTTTTGGGGAACACCTCATCTCCATGCCCTAACAGTCGTGAACTTTGGGGTCTAAAATCCGGATCTTTTGCTTAACTGGTAACTCAAATAACCACTGGGTGCAGGGGTGTGGAAGGATGTACTTTGCTTTTCTTGAGTGGTTCCCTTCCAATCTTCCTCCGGAGATACTTAGAAAACACCCAGAATGGCTGCTGCACACCAAGTGCATCGACCAGCCAGCGCCCTGGCCCTAGGCAAGGGCTGTGAGGTGGCCGCGCCCACCCAGACTGGAAATCTGGGTCCCCAGACAGCCCTGGGGCCTGGTTCCTGGGCTCTGCAGTCCTGGCGGCACTGCTGCCCCCTGCTGGCCGTTACCTGAAAATGCACCCCACTCCAATTAGGGCTCTTCAGAGGATGAGGTGGTGCCCAGGCCAAAGGTCACAGTTGGTTAGAAAACTCTGCAACACTCAACCCTCCCAGTCAGCCGCCCACCAGCCCTCACGGGCCCTGCAGGAAAATGTTCTCTTTCTCTTATCTGAGATTTGCTGAATCCACTGGTGGTGGATGCAGTGCCATTTCAGTGTGTCCAAGAGATTTTTTTCAAGTTAATTTTTTTTTATTTAATTGCAATATGTGGCCATCATGTTCCAAATGACTGGTAGGTCACTGTGACCATTCTGCTTTTTTTGGTGGGGCCAGGGGTGGTGAGTACGGGGGATTGAACCCAGGAGCACTTAACCACTGAGCTACATCCCCAGTCCTGTTTTGTAGTTTATTTAGAGACAGGGTCTCACTGAGTTGCTCAGGGCCTCCCTTTTTCTGTGGCTGGCTTTGAACTTGGGATCATCCTGCCCCAGCCTCCAGGTCGGTGGGTTTACAGGCGTGTGTCACTGGGCCTCAATTGGAAGCAGATATTGATGACAGCATGTAGCTTGGGGACTTGACAGGAGCACCTGCTTGAGACACACAGAGGGGCAGCACTGTGCTAGTGCTAGGATCCAACACAGCATGCAGGGCTATTTGACCACCTGGTGGCAGTGTTAGGATAGCAGGAAATTTCGCTGCACTGGGAGGACCCAGGACCTCAGGGAATGCAGGGCCACAACCCGGGTTGGCTTTTTCTCTCCATCCCTGGAAGCCACCTCCTGTGGGACAGGCCTCATGCCACCCCACTTTTGGTGGAGATCTACACTGTGCCAGGCCTGCTCATGGGGATATAAGGTGCAGGACAGAGCAATGGTCAGAGAATCCAAGGAGTCAGAGCAGGAACCCACCACATGCCACTTGGTATCATGATTCAGAGGTGACTGGGGGGAACGTGAACACACCCATGGGTTCAACAGGGTACAGAAAGGCTCGTGGAAGAGGTGACATTTGGGAGAAGATGAAGACAGTGGGTTTGGGTCAGTGATGACTTTAAAGGGTGGACCCTGTGCCAGTTCCCTTGGTTCTCTTCATAAACCTCCTTTCACATCGAATGAAAGTGGTGTTGCAGGGGTGTTTTAATAGCTTTTCTCTTCGTGGTTAACAACGTGCACATATAATCATCTACATAGGAGAAAGGATAAACTGAGAGGTGATATGAAAAGTCAGGATCCTGGGAGCATGCCGAGATGCACGCCTGTAATCCCAGTGGCTCTGGAGGCTGAGGCAGGAGGATCCCCAGTTCAAAGCCAGCCTCAGCAACTCAGTGAGGCCCTGAGCAGCTCAGCGAGACCCTGTCTCTAAATAAATACAAAATAGGGCTGGGGATGTGACTCAGTGGTTGAGCACCCTGGGTTCAATCCCTGGGACAAAAAAAAAAAAAAAAAAAAAAACTGCATCCAGGAGGGAGGCTGGCAGCAGCTGAGATCATAACCCTCTCCACACACACCACCTTGGGGCTGTGCAGGGAAGCTGTCATCAGGGCCTCTCACATATGGTCTTTGAAATTCAATGAAAAAAATTGAAAGATTGTAATTAAAAGTGAGCTCTCACCAGAGCAAGCAGATAAAGTTAATTATACGCTCAGAGGAGCATTTCTCTTCATTTTCTTTTTTTGAATGCAGTGGCGATGGCTGTCACCCCATTGTCCCCCATGGGCTTGTACAGAGAACTGACTGCACTCTGCTCACACTGAAAGAATCTGGAGTTTGGAACAGAGCATCCTTTCAGAGACAAATGATCTAACATAAAGGGAAAGAAGGCAGGCTGGAAAGGAGGAGAGCCCACTCGGGAGTAGCTCTAAATAGAATGGAGTTCGGGGAAAAAAGATACAAAATGGGACACTGATTCCAAATGATTTAAAAAGAAAGCCTGGGGCTGGGGGAAGTGGCACATGCCTGTAATCCCAAGGGCTCAGGAGGCTGAGGCAGGAGGATTGCCAGTTCTAGGTCAGCCTCAGCAACTCGAGGAGGCCATGAGCAACTTAGTTCGACTCTGTCTCAAGAAAATACAAAAGGACAGGAGATGCAGCTCAGAGGTTAAATGCTCCTGGGTTCAATGCCCAGTATGAAAAAAAAAACACCAAAGAAGAAACCTGTTTATCTTCACCCTGTGACCACCAAGACCCCAGGCTTCAAGCTTAAAGAGAGGTCTCTGTAAAATGAGTTAATCTAGTCAAATCAAGCTAATGGCTGCAAAGAGATGGACAGAACTGTTGATTTGCTGTTCAATAATGTGCTGTCGATATGGGGCATAAAGCTCTTTGGATTAATCAAGCCACTGAATCACAGCAACAGTTCAGACTGCCATTGATTTCTCAGCAATTAATGGTAATGATGCTAAAAAGCAAAGAGAGAGACAGATCTGACCTGAGCCTGTTCTTCTCCTTGCCAAAAGCAGCAGGGCTGTGTGCCTGGCCTAGGAGGTCCTTGGTACCTGGAATAGCGATGGGTACAGGATCTCTGTAAATTAGATCCTTGGCACTTGCAGCCTAAATTTCATCAGGAATTGACCCAGGGGCATACTGGAAACCAGCAAGAACCAGTCATGGATCATTGAAACTTCCTGTTTTATAATAGAGGTTTTCACATAATAACCAGTTTATTTTTTTACAGAATTTTTATTTGCAAAATAAGGTGTTAACCAATAATAAAATAAATATGCTGCTATGTACCATGTCATAAATGAGAGAATGGAGAATTGCAGCAAAAACATTCCAGCATGTTATCTGAGCCTGATGGCAGGACTGTTCAATCTGCTTTCCACAAACAGTCCTTCATCAAACCTATCACTCACCCACTTTCACTGACCTTCATCTCAGGGGTTCTTTTTGCCCCAACAGTATCAATGATTGATGTAAATATCAATGAACTATATATGGTAATTCAGAGGTATAAAGGTTCAACCTGTGTAAACAGCAAGCGCTAACTAGATGCTATATCCACATGTCACACTTTATGTATCAACACACCTGTGACTTAAAAGCCATAGATGGGGACAGAAAGCTTCAAAGATCTGCAGCACAGCTATTAACTGAAAAGAAATTTCAAGAAAATATTTTCAGAGCTAAAGGGGAACATTTCATGACCTTAAGAGAGTAACTTCTTCAAGAAACTATAACAACCCTCATTGCCTATGGACCCAATAACAAAATTTCAAAATATCTGAAGTAAAAATGAATAAAACTAGAAAGACAAATCCACAATCACATTTGCAGATTTCCAACCCTTCACCTTCCTGGCAGGAGTGCTGACCTGGAAGGCATGACAACAGTATCGGCCACTTTGGCCTAGTGCTGTTTACAGGGAATCATAAGCAAAATGGCAAGTAGAAAGTTAAGAAGGACAGACTGTATTCTGTCATAAAATATGCTGTGAGAAATTTTAAAAATTTGAAATCATGCACACTGTGTTTCCTGCATGATTTCTTTCTTTTACCTTTACTGGTTTTCCATTATCTTTTTGACAGTGACATCTAAATAATTTTTTCTCACACATGTAGACAGGGTAGTAATGTCTGGCTCACTCACCATCCTTCCCATCTCACCCCCACCCTCCCTCACTCCCCTCTGCATAGAATGTCTACTCTTCCCTACACACCCCCACTGTGGACCAGCCTCAGCTTATCACAAAACATTCAGCCTTTGGTGTTTTGGGATTGGCTTGTTTCACTTAGCATGATAGACAGTCTCCAGCTCCATCCATTTATTTACCTGGAAACGCCAAAAAAAGATCAGTTGATGATCACATTTCCAATTCCCATCACAGATCACAAGAGACTGATTGACTTAACTCTATTAACATTGTAACTTTCATGCTTAGAAAACATTAAAGACAGAAAAATAACCAAGGGGGAAACTGCACACCTGAAAAAAATCACAGTTTATAAAATGTGATTGTTGCTTATGAACTGATGAGGAGAGATACACAGAGCATTGGAATTTCATAAAACAGGAATAATTTCTAGTCAGTATAGATGTGAAAAGAAACCTCATCACTGATAAAGCAAGGCAAACGGAAGGCAGCTGAGGTACTGTGAGCAAAGCTTATCTGTGAAAGAATTATCCACCAGTTATGGTGCATGCCTGTAATGCCAGCAGCTTGGGAGGCTGAGGCAGGAGGATGGAGTTCAAAGCCAGCCTCAGCAACTCAGTGAGACCCTAGGCACGTCAGTGAGATCCTGTCACTAAATCAAATTTAAAAAGGGCTGTGGATGTGGCTTGGTGGTTAAGCATTCCTGGTTCAATTCTTAGTACCAATAACAAACAAACAAACAGAAAACCAAAAACAATTTTAAAAGCACATTTTGACAGAGGGGAGACAGGCCTCATACCTTGTCCTTTCAGGGGAAAGTACAAGAAATATGACTGCCATTTTCTGTCCTGAAGCAGCCCATAAGCAATCTCTCCTTCCTCCAAAGTAAGTCTGTCCAAAGGTGCCCTTCCCATTCCTGAGACAATAGGTGTCATCTCGTCTCAACAGACACCGAGAGGAATCTGTAGTAGGCATTGCTGCTCACCCAAGTCTGTTACCAGAGGCTCAGGGCCCCTGTGCCCCAGGAGCTTCTGCAGGAGAGACCAGTCTTCATCCGAGTTGGCACAAAAACACACAGGCTGCCTGTTTCTTTGGGTCTTCATTTCCAGGGCTCGCATGTCCCACGGAACTTACATTAAGAACATCTGCATGCTTTGGGCAGTTAATCTGTCTATTTATTTATTGATTGATTTTGTACCACGGATAGAAACCAGGGGTGCTTAAACCCTGAGCCACACCCGCAGCCCTTTTTATATTTTTGTAGAGACGGGGGTCTCACTGAGGTGCGTAGGGCCTCACTAAGTTGCTAAGGCTGGCTTTGAACTTGCAACCCCCTGCCTCAGCCCCCTGAGCTGCTGGCATTTCAGGCATGCACCACCTCGCCCGGCAACCTCAGCCATGAAGCTGGCAGCAGCTGAGGGAAGGATATTACTCCTTCTGCCCTCACAGGTCTTCTGTTCAGTATTCAGAATGTCCTGGAGAAATAAGTGTTCTGATTCCTACAGAATGTATCCAGATGTCAAATGTCCACACTCCTTCATGGAGCAATGACTCTTCTAGGGCTTTGGATTAAGAAATAATCACACAAGTATGGAAAGCACATGGGTCCTCACATCATCCACATGCAATCCACGTTCCTAACAGTGGAGACATGGCAAGGGTCCAAGCTGATACCAGTTCAGGACTGACAGGGAGCAGCTGACCCATAATATGATGGGCTCCTATGTGGTCAGTTCCTATTTACTGATGCAGCCAGATGCCATGGACCTGGTGGAATGGACAAAACAACTTCAAAAGTGCAAGGGTGGATCCATCGTAGGGCTGGATCTAAGCCCGTTTCCATGAAGCTGCTTTTCTAAATGTGACTTCCAAAACCAGGCTTGGTTCTACTGCTGGAATCCTGGTCCCTGCAACACAGCCTGGTACTTTGTCATGTTTGTTGAATGAATAAAAGATGTTTGGAGAGCTCTTCAGTAGTGGTGGAGTGCTGGTGGTTATTTTCTTTACTGTTCTGTTTTCTGCATCATTTGAGTTGTCTTGGAAATGCATATTTTGTTGGGCATTGTGGTCCTTGCCTGTGAAGTGGCTTGGGACGCTGAGGCAGGAGGACCACAAGTTCAAAGCCAGTCTCAGCAAAGGCAAGGCCCTAAGCAACTTCCTGAGTTCCTATCTCTAAATAAAATACAAAATGGGGCTGTGGAGGTGGCTCATTGCCCCTGAGTTCAGAGCCCATCACCCAACACCCACCAGATAAAGCAGAATAGTCACACTGACCTACCAGTCAACTGGTACGTGAAGCACAAATATTGCAATGAATTAAAAAAATATTCACCTGAAGAAAATCTCTGGACACACTGAAATCACACTTCATCAACCAAGTGTGGATTCAGTAAATCTCAGACAAGGGAAAAAGAACTTTCTACAAGGTCACCGCTCTTATTTTTCTGAATTGGTGCTTGACTGACCTTCTCCCGCTGGCAAGAACTCGCACCCAATTGGCACTTTACGCCCCACCCATACCCCTAGCAACAAGGCTCACACAATCAACTCTCACCCCATTTCATGTCCCAACCAATCAGCCTCTTCCCAGTCCTATATAAGTGTGTACCCTTTAAAAATAAAACAGAACTGCTACAGCGATTGGCTTTGGCTCATATCTCCATGTGATTCTTCTCATTGGTGCCAAAACCTGGGAGGGGTAACTCCTCAAATATCGAGGACCCACTCCATCTCCCCTGGTCAAAGCTTCTCACCCTCATCCACCTTCTTGAGCACTGGCTACCTTGCAACCACCACCAGCCAATTTCTAGGTGAGTCACCCCTCGGGAGGCAGCTGCCCTTAAGTTGACTATTGCAGGGTGTCTGGCCATGATCGTCCAGCAGTCCCTGACATCTGGGTTATAGGGAGGAGATCACACCCCACCTCGGTCTTTATGGCCACAGTGGACTCCTACATGCCTCTTCTGTTATCCAATCGGGCAGGAGAAAACAATAGACCCTTTCTTATTTCCTTTCTCTTTTTCTCTACCTTCTCCTACCTTCCTCCATTTTCTGGTAAAAACCTAGTGCTAGGTTCTCTGCAGCCTCCAGTCCGTGGCCTCTGGCATTTCTGCCTGACAAGGGAATCCTCAGGTGACGATCTGACTTATCCTCTGCCCCCAACCCTACTGGATCCCTGAATGGTTTTTCTCCTTGGGGACACCTAAGTGAGTCATCCATTCATTTTTCTGGCCCAGAGATTTCTTCTCTCTGTCTCTCTCTCTCTCTCTCTCTCTCTCTCTCTCTCTCTCTCTCTCTCTCTCTCTCTCTCTCTCTCTCCCTTCTCTTTCTCTCTCTCTCTGTCTACTTTCAAAGGATGATGGGGTCCTCTTCTTCCCTCCTGAATGATTCCCCCTTAAAATGTTTACTCGACAATTTGGCTCACCTCTCACTGACCCCAGACATCAAGCCAAAAACTCTCATCAAATTAAGTACTCAGGACTGGCCTTCTTATCACTTAGAAAATCAAAATCAATGGTCTCCTGAAGGCTCCCTTGACCCTCAGACTCTGAGAGATCTTTTCAACTATTGGCAGCGCTTAAAAAAGTGGAAGGAGATTCCCTACATTGAGGCTTTCTCCCTCCTCCAGTCCCACCCTGACCTCTGCACCCCTTGAAGACCTCACCAAGTTCTTTTAGCCTGCAACCTCGCACTACCCCCTTCTGAGTCCTCCTCCTCCTTTGACCCAGCAGATGAACCCCCTCCTTATCATTCCCCTCCTTCTGCTCCCACTTCCACGGCCCCTTCTTCGCCTGCTTCTGCTTCATCACCATTTTCCTCTTCACCACCATCTTCTTCTGCGGTGCCATTTCTCCCCCTTCAGCCTCCTTTAGTCCACCAGCCACCAAGTCCCATATCCACAACCAAATTACCCAGCCCCATACAATGGCACCCTTATGAGAAGTTGCCGGACCCAAAGGTTTTATTCAGGTCCATGTTCCCTTTTCTATGACTGACCTTACTCAAATTAGAAAAAAGGCTATGTTCTTTCACTACTGACCCTACTACTTCCGTGAATTACAATGGATCCTACAGGCCTATATTCTTACTCAACATGACATTTACATGCTCTTGGGTAACTACTTCCTGAGGAACACAGATGGGTCTGGGATCCAGCTCAAGCTCATGCAGATGACACTCACTGGGTCAACCCCAATCACCCTACTGGCACCCATGCAGTCCCCGAACAAGACCCAGAATGGAACTATAAAACCACAGCCAGACTACAATTAAGAAATCAGTTTGCTGCCTGTAAATTGCTGGCCTAAAAAAGGCCACTCACACGGAAGTAAACTTCAAAAAAATCCAAGAGATAATCCAAAGAAAGGATGAAACCCCCTCTGAATTCTTAGATCACTTAAAGCCCCAACAATACACCAACTTAGATCCTGAAACCCCCAATGGCAGGCATGTCCTTATGACATATTTCCTGTCCCAGAGCTACCCTGACATAAAGACTAAATTAAAGAAACTTGAACAAGGGCCTGTGACACCTCAGACCAAAATTCTGGCTCTGGCTTTTAAGGTTTTCCATAACAGGGATGAGGAAGCAGAACACCATAAGTACCATAGGATGAAAAGGCAGAAAGCAACAAATTTCAGATGCTCATCCAGGTCCTACAGAGGGCCCCTCAGGGCCAATGCCAGAAACCTATGCAATGTTCCAATCCACCAGGGAGCCTGTTTTAAGTGCGTCAAAGAGGGTCATTGGGCTAAAGCATTCCCTACTCCTAGGATCCCCAACACGCCTTGCCCTAAATATCAGCAAATGGGCCACTGAGGTTCAGACTGTCCCACCTCCCTAAGGGGAGTTGTGGCCAAAAATCCCAGTAGTGACCTCTTGGTCCTTGTGCTAAATGACTGATGGGGCCTTGGGTTCTCTTTCCCGGCTGTTACTATCAAAAGGCAGGAACCCAGAGTGCAACTCCAAGTAGATGGGTGCAGCATCAACTTCCTCCTAGATACAGGGGCCACCTTTTCGGTCTTGAGGGAGTTTTGGGAACCCACACTGCCTTCATCCTCTCCTATTGTTGGAGTAGGAGGGAAAACCACTCCCATTAAAAACACCTCCTTCTCCTGCTCTATAGACAGTTTCCCTTTTTCCCATTCTTTCCTTGTAATGCCCCAATGTCCAGTACCACTTCTCAGTAGAGATATCCTCTCACTCCTCAAGGCTACAATTGCTATACAGCCTCCATCATCCCCCACACCACATTTTTTTTTTTTTGCAAATAGAGAGGAAAGGGAGGATCATGCTGCAGAATTAAGTCTAAATAAAACCACAGATGATCTAGTTTAACCTAAGCATGATAGAGGGCCTCCTCCTACCCAGAGAACCAGAGCCCCTCTCCTATTTACTTGCTTATTAACTGTCCCCACAGCAAAGGCCGCCCTCCAGGCCTCCCTCCTGCTGCCCCAGCCATGGTCTGGATCTGATCGGCATCAGCATAGGACATGGCTGCCACATTGTATCTCCCTCGCATGCTGGGATATAAAAAGTGACTCACCCCAATGAAACACCACTAATCAAGATGAGCTAGGTTCCTGTGGGGAGACAACAGTGCTGGGGACCACCAGCCCACAGGGGATGTCAGTCCTGCAACAGGCCCTTGGAGGGAAGGAGTCCAGCAGCTCCCCCAAGGGGCAGCCCCACCAGGCGGGCCTCTCTCACCAGTAGTGAGTTTACTTAGCTGGGCTTTCTCTTTTTGTTCCTTGACTGCTGGCTTCTACTGTTCTTGTCCCATAACTTGGGGGTGGTGATCATCTGTGATACACAGAGGCATCTTCTCTTTGACAGAAGCAAAGTGTGTCTTCTTCATTTTGTAACCAGGGGAACGTTGGAATTGGTAGAGATGTCACACTGAGGCAGAAGACCCCCCTTTCTATCCCAAGTGTTCCTGCTGGTCCTGGGCTCTCATGGTTTTGCTATTCCAGCAGGAAACTGGTTGACTGGTGGCTCTTTTCAACTGCTTGTTCAAAAGTTATTGGGACTCTAGAACTTATGAAATGTGCCAGTAAACCCCAGCAGAGGCATTTGCCAGGTAAGAATACTCACAGGGAGGGGCATCTAAGAGCCCATTTTAAAGTTGACCCGAGATGTGTGTTCCCCACAGAAGACCAGGCAGCATTCTTTCCTTCCTCCAAGATGCTGTGGAGAGCAATTGAAACCACAGAAGCTCCTTGAGAAGGTGACCTTCCGTTGGCTCCACAGAGTCAAGCCCACGAAAGTTAAATCTTCCAATTTCAGTAGAAGGTCGCCTTGTATGCAATTGTCAATTTCCTATGGTTAGATTCTGCAGGACATCTCAATAACTGAAAAGTCGCTGAAGGAAACTGCATGGTGGGTGTCAGGGTACTGGCCCCTTGCTGCCTCCCATTAGAACAGACCCGTGACCTCCGACTCGCCAGTCGTCTGGGATGCGGGTGCCGTGCTGACTAGCTTCTGATGCCCCAGTTCCGGGGTCTGGTGTCAGATGAGTGTCACCACATTTTTTAATAGCTCTCTTAGCTGATGATTTCACAATCCCTTTCTGCTCTTATTGAGTAGGTCCTACCCAAGACCACCCGAAATGCAAGCACTTCCCTATCCCCACATCCCTTGTAAACCCCATTATCTGGGACATCTGTAACCCTTCTATAGTCACCTGTCCTCCTATTAAGATCCAACTCAAAGACCCCACTCATTTTTATAATTAATCCCAATACTGATTACCCACTGCCTCACTAATTGGCCTGTAGCACATCATATGGGACCTCCTAAAAAAACGGATACTTACGACCCACTCACTCTCCTTTCAATACCCCTATCCTAGCACTTTAAAAACCTAATTGTTCTTAGTGCAAGACCTTCACCTCATCAACTTCCATTATCCCTATCCACCCCCTCATCCCTAACCCCTACACTCTTCTCTCCCAAATCCCTGCTACTTCCACTCATTTCTCAGTAATAGATCTCAAGGATGCTTTAATTTCTATTCCCCTTGCACCTGAATCCCAAAACATTTTTGCTTTTACCTGGATGAACCCAGAAACCAGACACTCTCAACAGCTTACATGGACAGTCCTTCCCCAGGGTTTTAGGGATAGTCCCCATCAATTTGGACAAGTCCTGGCAACAGATCTAAAGGACTTCCACTCAACTTGCCATGACTCCACTCTCCTTCAATATGTAGATGATCTCCTTCTCTGCAGCCCCTCTATGGAAAGCTCAAAGTATGACTCCATATTCCTACTCAACTTTCTGGCCTGCAAGCGTTACTACACATGACCTCAAAAGGCCCAACTGTCCTGTCCCATGGTCACTTATCTCGGGTTCTCCATCTCCCATGGAAGGAAGGCCATCACTACTGATAGGAAACATCTCATTAGCTCCCTCCCCATTCCCCAAATTAAAGCTGAAATCTTATCCTTCCTGGGATTAGCAGGATATTTTAGGGCATGGATTCCCAATTATTCCCTCCTAGCAAGACTTTTATACGACATGGCAAAGGGCCCTCAAAATGAGCTGTTACCCTCCACTCCTGACCGGCCTTTCCACATATTAAAAAGGGCACTCCTCCAGGCCCCAGCCCTCCACCTGCCAGACCTAAAAAAACCTTTTCTTCTCTATGTTCATGAAAAGGGAGGCCAAAATTTAGGAGTCCTTGGACAAAACTATGGGCCAACTTTTGCCCCAGTAGCCTATGTCTCCAGGCAGTTGGACCCTACTGTTAGAGGATGGGCTCCCTGCCTATGCACCTTGGCAGCCAGCCATGATCTTAAAAAGGAAGCTCGTAAACTCACCTTTGCCTCTCACCTCATGATTCTTTCACCACATCACTTGAAAGACCTCCTGACCTACAAAGGGTTGCAATCTCTCCCCCCTTTCAGGATTCTTTCCCTACTGGTATCATTCTTACAGAACCCCACTATATCTTTCAAACCATGTCCCCCATTGAATTCCACCTCCTTGCTCCCTATCACAGCTAACTTGCCAGAGCCCCCAGTCCATAACTATATTGAAGCCCTGGAGACTTTTCTGCCCTGCCCCACAACCATCTCTTAGGAGCCTTTGTCTTGTCCTGACTTCACATGGTTTTCTGATGAGAGTTCCTTTATGCAGGATGGGGTCAGAGCGGCAGGATATGCCGTTGTCTCCCTCTCCTCTATAATCGAAGCAAAACCCCTTCTACCGAACACCACTAACCAACAGGACAAACTCATAGCAGCTACCAGGGCTTGTGAACTGGCTACAGATAAAACCTTATCTTTTTACACTGATTCCAAATATGTTTTTCATGTTCTATTGTCCCATGCTGCCATATGGAAAGAAAGGGGACTCCTAACAACCAAGGGCACCTCTGTCACTAACTCAAAACTCATTTCTGACCTATTGGAAGCCTCAAAGTTACCATCTAAACTTGGTATCACACACTGTAAAGCTCACCAAACTGACTCCTCCCTTATCGCAGTGGGCAATTTCAAAGTCGATCAAGCTGCACGATCCGCCGCCCTCCAAACTTCCAATCCCTCTCCAATGCTCACACTCACTTCTCCAGAGAATATGTCTGAACAAGATCATCAACATCTTTTCCATTTTCTCCATTCCCTGTTTCACTCTAGCCCCCAAAGTCTTGAAACGTTTCTTCGATCTTTTTTCACCCTCTGGGGATGATAGAGCCCCCTTACAGGGCATCTCCTCAACATGCCACATTTGTCAATGAGCCAATTCTAACACACCCATATGGCCTAAACCCTTCCCTTCCCATCAGGCTTGAGGGCACATCCCCGCAGCTGACTGGCAAATTGACTTCACCAATATGCCCAGGGTTAAACACATGAAGTACCTACTAGTACTGGTGAATACCTTTCCAGATGGGTCGGGGCTTTTCCTACATCCAACAAAAGGGCCTCTACCATTGCTAATATCCTAATGACTCAAATCATCCCTCGATTTGGGATGCCCACATCCATTCAATCCAACAATGGCACAGAATTTTTTTCCTAAGTCACTCAGGCCCTCACTCACGCCCTATCTCTCCCATGGCATTTTCATTGCCCCTACTGCCCCACAGGCCTCAGGGAAGGTTGAAAGAACAAATAGATCCCTTAAGGATATCCTCACTAAACTAGCTATGGAATTAAGTTTGGACTGGGTTAAATTACTCCCTTTGGTCCTTTTACGCTTGTGAGCCTTGCCCAAGAAACCTTCACTTCCCTCCCCATTCCAGGTCATGTACGGTCGCCCTCTCATTCCCATGGACTATCACCCAAGCCTTGGCCTATTTCTGACAAATATGCCTTACCCCTTCTTTTCCACCATCAAACCAAACTATGGAAACACCAGGACTGGCTCCTTCCTGATCCCAGTCTCTCTCAAAATCCTTTTCCTTTGACACCCGGGCAATCTGTCCATTACTATCCTCCAAGGGAAAGAAACACTTTACAACCAAAATGAGAAGGACCTGTAGAAGTCACCTAATGTATTCCAACAGCTGATGAGCTAGCAGTCCCCCACAACCAACTTACCCCATGGATTCATATTTCTAGGCTCAAACCAGTCTCCTGCCCCGCCGATCCAAAAGAAGCTCATCAGGAAACTCCTTCTCATGAAGCTTATCCCAGATTCTCCTATTCTCCCTCCCCTCAAAACCCTCCAAAACTACATTTTTCTTGCATCTCACTCCTCAAACCCATACCCCAAAATACTCAAACCATACACTAAAATGTTCAACTCTGGACTGTTGCTCCACCTACTCCTCCTAGTACTCCCAAGTCTCCCCTCACATGCCACAACTTTTGTCTGGACATTCAAAATCAGAGGGACCTACACCGAACATAGCACCAAATCTACTCATCTACTTCCCACCTCTGCATCCTCTCCAAAAACAGGACGTTCAGCTCCAATAACCCTTATGTTCACACCATCAACCAAGGTCTCCTTCAGTCAGCCCCAGTTCTCTCCCTACCTCTGCTTCATCTATGACCAGACTAAAGATCACTGTCATTGGTAGCCTGATGTTTATGGGGGTTGTCCATATTGGTCATGCAACATTCACTACCTGGGTCACCCCACCCCTGGGCATCATCCCAACTCCGCCTCAAACAATCTCCAGAAACATGACAACTGCTCAAGTTCACTCACTATCAAAGACCCCTGGGACCCACGCTGGGCAACCTGAGAGAGAGCCTTCATTTATCACAGAACTTGGTCTAAACCTCATGGGACCTTTCTCATCTCTCGTGAACTCACACCCATAGGGTCACAAATCTCTCAAGTTGCTTCAGATATACAACATTCAGAAAAGATTCTTAACCAGACCTTACAAAATACATCCTCACCTTCTGGTTGTACCTATTCTTGGCCACACCTTATCCAAGATACAGCAAGATTTCTAAATCTCACCTCTGCTGATCCTAAAAATTGCTACTTAAGTGCCTCCTTGCAACAACCCCTCCTGGCCACAGTCCCCCTGAACTCCTCTAACTACTCATTTCTATCCTCTGCAAAACCAATGACACCTATCCATGCTGCCCCTTACAGGAACCTGAACCAGATCACTTCATTCATTGACTTCTCACATCTTCACCCTCAATATATCCTTCAGGTATACTTTGCCACACTTATACCACTATTACAAGTGATGTATATACCCACCCTGGACATTTCTTCTGGTGCAACACCACTGTCAGTAACCAGCTTCACATCGATTCCACTTCTCCATGTGTCCTTATCACACTGGTGCCTCAATTGACCATCTGCAGCTCCTCTGAGATTCAATCTTTTTTCCTTCCCTCCCCATGGCAGAAACGAGCTGCCTTCCTACCTATACTTGTGGGAATGCCAGTAACCTCTTCTATCACCAGAGTTGCTCTTTCAGGCAGAACCTTTGGTCACTCTCTGTGGGCCATGGAAGATTTGAACACCAAACTTGAAGGCGCCCTCACTTCAACAGCCGAATCCCTAGCCTCCTTACAAAAACAGGTGACCTCTTTGGCCCAGGTAACACTGCAAAACTGCAGGGCCATAGATCTTCTCACATCTGAAAAAGGAGGTACTTGTTTGTTCTTCAGAGAAGAATGTTGTTATTACATAAATGAATCCAGGTTGGTAGAAGAGAACACTGTTAAACTACAGGATTAAGCTGCAGGGCTTTGAGGACATACTTCCAGTTCCCCTCTTTCATCTTGGTTCCAGTCCTCCTTCCTTGCATGGGTACTCCCAATCCAGGGTTTAATACTCCTCATTTTTCTCACCTGTCTCTTTTTACCCTGCTTGTTAAAGTTCCTTCAATGAGAACTTCAAACTATTTCTAATCAAACTTTCAACCAGCTTCTTCTCAGGTACTATCAACCACTAGCTACAGATGACATCCCCACATCCCCCTGGGGACATCTTACCACCACCTGTTAAGGAAAAACTACTCAGCTCAAGGAACTCTTTCCTCACATCCATTCACCAGAACACTTGCCTCATTCCACTCGAGGCCGCTACAAGGACATTCACCAACCTCACCCCCAAAAAACCTTCCCTTTTCGACCTTGTTATGGGGTCTCCTGACCATATTTCTCCCAAAACCCTCTACACCTTCCCCCGACTTTGCCCCCATCCAGCAGGAAGTAGCCAGTTTGAGCAACACCCCATTCCAAAATATAAAAAAAAGGGGAAGAGAAATATAAGGTCACCTCTCTTACGTTTTCCTATCGGCGCTTTACTGACCTTCTCCCGCTGGCACAAACTCCCACCCAATCAGCGCTTGAGACCCTACACAGACCCCTAGCAACAAGGCTCAGCCAATCAACTCTCACCCCGTTTCATGCCCCAACCAATCAGCCTCATCATGGCCCTATATAAGTGTATACATTTTAAAAATAAAACAGATCTGTCCAGAGTTTGGCTTTGGCTCATGTCTCTGTGATTCTGTTCACTTTCCCTTGGATTAAGTAGTGAACATTTAAACAACAGCTGTAGCATAGTCTAGGGATGAACGGGAACCAGGTTAGACTGCTTCATTTGTACCATTTATTTTCTCCCATCTCTGTAACTGCCTCATCTGTGTGTTTGTGAGTGACCAGCCTGTGACCACAGCATTAGAGGCTCCCCAGGTGATACAGGTGAGTGATGACCCACACACCTGGGGAAAATCTGAGAGAAGATGGCAGAAGGACCCTGCAAGACATGTGGGCAGCTAGGGAGGCCCTGCAAGCTCCAATGGCTCATCCAGTGTCACACAGAGAGCCCACGAAGGGGAAGGGTCTGAACCCATCTGCCTCCCACTCCTGGGAAGCTGCTCCCCATGCCTTTGCTGAGCACAGAGGGAGGGTGTGTGGGTCAGTCACTCTGACTTGTGTCACAGACCAGGGGAGTGGACAACTCCAAGATGGCTTCCGTTTTGTGAGGAAGTGCCTCAGGTAAGGGGACCCCAGGAAGTGACCTCACTTCCTGGCAATGGAACAAAGAGAACTTGGAACCCTGGTAGCCAGGCACCCAGAGACCAGGCACAGCCCAGTATGTTCAGTTGTGTGGAGAGAGTGATCCAGAGCCATGACCTCTTGCTGTCTCCCGACAGGTGACTGCGCAGGCCTCAGGAAGACCCTGAGCAGGGGCCTGTCCCAAATGTGGAGGCGCTGGGTCAGTGTCCGGCCCCCTCCCCTCTGCCGAAGGTTTAGGAGAAACTGGAGAATGAGATACAGCAGCCCAGAACAGGTGAGCTTAGGCTAGTCCCCACTCTGATCCCGTCTTGGAGAACCCAGAGCCTCACAGCCATGGAACAGAGAGGGGGCAGGGAGAGGGGGAGGGAGACAGAGAGGAGGACTTTTTGGATTTCAATTGATATGACAACATCATTTGCAACACCATTAACAGGTGGTGGTAAGATGTCCCAAGGGGGATGAGGGGATGTCATGCAACCACTATTTTCATGTTGAAGTGTCCCCTTTGGTCCCCACACTAGGAGGAACACAGCAATGCTGCACCAGGGGACCTGTCCAGCCTGGTGCAGACATTCAAGGCACTCATGCAGGAGGACATTACCAGTGGCCTGGTGCCTACCCTGCAGAGGGACAATGAGGCTTTGCTCCATGAATTCCAGTGCACCTACCAGAATCTGACCAGCACCCACAAGCTGATGGAGCAGCTGTGCACAATGTGCGCCCCTTCTCCCCGCCCTGGTACCCGCCCCCTCCAGCATGTGTGGGAACTCAACATCACTGAACCCTGTCACTGGGGAAGGAGGGGCCGCCAGGACCACCCTGCCTGGGTGTGTGCAGGACCAAGGAGCAGCGCTGGCACCTTGGCCTCAGGCTGGGGCCCAAGGCTCTGAGCTTCTCCCTGGGCCTGTCCTCAAGCTCTGAGGCCTCAGGAAAGCAGCTTCCACTTAGGGGAAGAAGAGGAAAGTGTGGATCACTTCTGGGAGGGTCCCTGATTACCACGGAGCCAGACAGGGACCCCTGGGATGCATGTGGGGACCCGGGCCAGGAGACAGAGAGGCAGAGTGTGCTGGGTCCATTCATCTCTCATGGTAGCCAGTCACTCAGGAGAAGGGAGACACAACTCCCAGCACTTGGGGCTCCATGACGCCCGGGAAGCTGGTCAACCCCACTAGGCACCTAAGAGTTAAGGGGACTGGGATGTAAGAGGTGACACCTGCCTGGCCTTCTCTAGGTGTGGAGACCTCAGGGCACAAGTGGAGGAGGAGCAGCTTGAATTAAAGAAGTGAGTGGTCTTTAGTCGAAGAGGGAGGGTCCCCTTCACCAGATGGGTCACTTGGGAGGCTGGTGTAGAGGACGCTGGGCAAAGCCAGGTCCACCCTGCTATGACTCCCAGCAGAGGGCTTTGCCTATAGCAGGACACAGAGGGGAGGGTCAGGGATCCAAGGAGCAGAGGATTGGCCGGTGTCCCAGGGCCAGGCCCCGTGAGGATGCCTCCAACACGGCGATCCTGCCAGAGCACCCACACTCTCCTGCATGGAGACTGGACAGAAGCTGGGGAACCACCAGCCACACATGTCACTCGCCCAGTTGCCCGGGGTCTGCCAAGCCACGCTGAGGGAAGCTCGTCATGCAGGGAGCCTTGGGACTGTCCAGCCTGAGGTGCCAGGTGCTGATGGCTGCCTGCCCACTCTCACCTCCACAGCACCCTCTGCTCCATCATTAAAATGCTGCAGCATACAAGTTCTGAAGACTTCCTGGGGGCCCCAAATGTGGACACCCCAAGGCGTCTCAACAACTTCCAGCAGCGCACCATGCCTGGGATGGAGCTGCAGCACACCATGCCTGGGATGGAGCTGATCCTCCATGTTCATGAACTCCTGGCACAGTTGGAGGACCCTGATGCCAGTGAGTCTGGGCCCGTGAGGAGGACACTGGGGTTGATGATGGTGTGAGGAAGCCTTGTGCTGTCCCCAGAGGAACTGGTTTTTGATTCTGAGCCACACAAGCCTGGTGGCCCTGGTCTGAGAAGACACCTGTGGTGGGAGAGGAGCTACATTACTCTCAGGGCAGGTGCTGGGAGCAAGCGGAAAATGCCCAGGGCAAGGCGGTCATGTTGGGCTCTTTCCTTCTGCAGCTGCAGTGCCACAGTGACCAAGGGACATAGGTCCATGATCACGGGAAGATGCAGCTTATACCTGGGTGTGTCAGGAGGGATCCTGCTGCTCCCATCAGGCTTTAAATCTTGCTGCCTTTCCAGATGTTTGCAACTGATCCAGCTGAAGACTTGCTCTGCACCCCTCCTCTCTCTTGGGCCCCTCCCTGTAGTGGTTTGGTTTGGGGTTGGGGACTCCATGCTTGTTTTCTTCTCTGGTAACCTGTCCTCAAGAACCTTCAAGTCTCAGGCTTGACAACATTTCTTTACCCATAAATCCTTTACTCGTCACCTGCCTGTTCATTCTGCCTCTTTGCTGCCTCCATTCTGCCTGGTGAGGACATCAGCTGCTCAGTTCCTCTGTCACCTCCCCTTGTTCCATGTCTGTCCTGATGAAATTCCCAGGAATGAAAAGGGGAGAAGTCCAATGGGCAGGGCCATGGGTCTCTCAGGGGAGCTGCCGAAGAACAAATAGGCCTGTGGCAAGCAGGGAGCAAGGGAGGGAGGGAAAAAGAAAAGGAAAGATGAGAACAAGCTGTGGTCCCCAGGGCGTGCTCCCTATTGATACTGCCATTTAACAGTGATGAGTTCTGCTCCTTCTAATGTTGAAGATTGAACACTAGAGAAGCATGCCAAGGCAAGCATATTAAACAGGTTTTATTTAAAGGTAATAATACAGACTTCTCCCGGGAGGAAGAAGGGGGCCATGGCTGATGTTCTAAAGTCCCAAGAAGTGAGCGCACCCTACATCTTTTATAGGTTAAAGTCTCTTATTCTCCAATTCTCTCCCCCCTTATCTCTCCTTCCTGCCTACGTGACTAGGCCTGGTTTTGCATTAAGTGAGAGACCATGGGCAGGGGGAGGGCCAAGGTGATTCAGGCAGGTAATGGTCCAGTGGGCATTAATTAGCAGCTCCTTTTTGCAGTCCTTGATAAAGGCAGGTAAATTTAGTAATCAATGGACTCCGGAGATCCTTGACATTTCATTCTTCCAGGGGCAGTCACCAACTTCCAGAGGCAGATGACTTCATGGCTGCATTTCCTCGATTTGACCCAATCCTCTATTTCTACACTAACTACCTGTCCTTAATCTGGCTTCATCCCCCCCTTTTGCTTTAGGAACTCCCAACTGCTGTAAGGAAAATGGGGCACCGATCATTCTGGCTGCTTCAAAGCTGGAAGGAGGCAGCAAGGGGCAAGCAGTTTGGAGTTCCCTTTTAAAAATTGGGTCAATCGAGGGGTTCAAGGTACAAATCTGGTTGGGGAAGAAAAGGTTGTAAAGTCATCTGGGAGTGGGTGCTTCTATGAAGGAAGAACAAAAAGACATGAGTACTGAAATGAGATTAGTACAAAGTAAATGTTGCAGCATCTGGAATATGCTAAAGAATATTGTGAAGATGACAGAAGTCAATCTCTCACCAGGAGGTGGAAGAACTGAGAAATCATTCCCCTAATAAGGTCTAACAAAGGCTGGAGAGGACAAGGCCTTTATTTGGAAGTTTTATATTGTCCAGGTTATCAGGAATGTAAACACAATATTTAATTCTTAATGTCATTGATGTCCCCAGAAAATGCACTGTAGCATGCACCTGTAATCCCAGTGGCTCAGGAGACTCAGACAAGAGAATTGGAAGTTCAAACCTGCCTCAGCAACTTAGTGAGGCCCTAAGCACATCAGTGAGACCCTGTCTCAAAATAAAATGCAAAAAGAAGGCAGAGGATGTGGTATAGTGGTCGAGTGCCCCCGGGTTCAATCCCTAGTACCAATAACAAAAACAAAAAACCAAAAACAAACAAATGAAAAAACACTGAAATCCAGAGGATCATTAGGGAATATCTTTAAAACATGTAAACCAATATATTGTAAAATCTAGAACAAAGGGACAACTTTGTGGACACATACACAAATTTAGCAAAGAGGATATTAAAAGTATAAATACATCAATAAAAAGTAATGAGATTAAAGCAGTAATAAAAAGTCCCCTCAAAAATCAAGCCCAGTTCCAAACAAATTTAAGGTGAATTTCACCAAGCTTTTAAAGAAAAAACTAATACTAATGCACCTTAAACAATTTATAGAATACAATAGGAATAATTTCTTCAAACTCATCCTACAAACCAATATTACTTTGCTACCAAAACTCATTAAGGAAAAACAACAATGATTTAAAATATTATACACCAGTATCCTTGATGAATAAACATGCAAATTCCTCAATAAAATACTTGAAAATCGAATGCAACATAACATTACAAATATCATATGCCATGACTAGATAGTTTCTTTCTAGGGATGCAAGATTTATTCAACATACACAAAGCAATAAATGCAATATGAAATGTAAATAGAATCACACATAAAAATCACATGTCAATAGATGCAAAAATTATTTGGAAAAAATTATAAGTTTCAATGTAAAAGGCTTGAAAATCTTATGTATAGAAAGACCATAACTCAACATAATAAAAGATATGCAGAGAAAACCCCAAACCAACACCATATCAAAATGGGAAAAATTGAATTTCTTTCAAAATGTGGAATAAAACAAGGATGTCCATCATCAGCATTGTTTTCAGTATTGTAAATTTTAGCTAAAGTGACCAGGCAGCAAACATAAATAAAACAAATAAGAGCAGGAAAAGAAAAAGTCAGATTATATCTGCTTGCAGATGACATAATTCTATACCTAGAAAAAACTAAAAAGTTTCCACAGATGATACAGTGATATAATTCTATACCTAGAAAAAACTAAAATATCCACAAAAATCTCTTAGAACTGGCAAACAAACTAAGGATACGAAAGTAAATACAAAAACTCTTAACTTTTCTATGAACCAACAATGAACTCACTGAGAAAGAAATCAAGAAAACAATCCCATCCAAAATAGCCTAAAATGCTAGTAATAAGCCAAACGAAGGATGTAAAAGGACCCTAAATGAAATGATAAAATTCTGCAGAAACTGGAGAAGATACAAGAAGATTTAAAGAAATCCCATCCGTGGGTTGGGGAATTACTATAATTTAAATAGACATTCTACCAAAAGTAGCTTACAAATTAAAATACAATCCCCCTTAAATTACTAATGAAATTCTTAGTAGAACTAGAAAAATCAGTTTTAGAATTTATATTAAAGCATAAAAGATCCAGAATTTTCAAAGCAATTCTGAGCAAAATGAACACTAGAGGCATTGCAATATCTGCTATGGTTTAGATATAAAGCGTCCCCTGAAAGCTCATGTGTGAGACAAGACAGGAATGTTCAGCAGTGGGATTTTATGAGCTATAACTTAGTTGGTGGATTAAAATATTTGATTGATTAATAATTTGAATAGATTAATGGGTGATAACAGTAGGAAGGTAGGGTATGACTGAAGAAAGTGGTTCACTTGGGGGCATGCCCTTGGAGATTATATTATCCCTGGTTCCTTGAATTCCAGCTCTCTCTGCTTCCTGATTGTCATAAGCTAAGCAGCTGTCCTCTGACACACCCTGTGACCATGATGTTCTGCCTCATGTTAGGTCCAGAGCAATAGAGTCAGCAGACCATGAAATGAACCTCTGAAGTCATGAGACAAAATAAACTTTTCCTCCTCTAAATTGTTCCCAATGGGTATATTTGTTGCAGCAACACAAAACTGATTCGTGTTGCAATACCTTATTTCAAATATAGTATAGAGCCATTATTGTAGCCAAATACATGTTATTGGCATGAAATTAGACATGCAAAATATCAATGGAGTATAATACAGGACCCAGGCATAAACTCATACATCTATAACCATCCAATGTTTGATAAAGGAGCCAAAAACCATATGTTGGGGAAAAGAGAGAGCTTATTTATCATATGGCTCTAGGAAAATTGAATTCTGATTTTCAGAAAATAGAAACCATATCCCTGTCTCTGACACTGTGTAAAAATCAACTCAAAATGAATTAATGACAAGCATTTAAGACCTGAAACTTTAAACTATTAAGGAAAAAAGGAGAAAAAAAAAAACACTTCAAGATATAGGTACATAAAATGATTTCCTGACTGGGACTGTAATGAACAAATAATCTAATTGATATTTGAAGAAAATATATATAAACAGAAAATACTCAAAATAAGTACAAATGGCCAAAAATTATAAGAAAAAGATGTTTGACTATTTCACTCATTTGGAAAATGCAAATCAAGACTACATTGAGATTCCATCTCATCATAGTTAGAATGGCTATTATCAAATAAAAATGCTGGCAAAGATGCAGGGGGAAATGAATCCTTAGATTCTGTTGTTTGGAATGTAAATTAGTGTAGTCACTATGGAAAACAGTATAGAGGTTCCTCAGAAATCTAAAAATAGATGTATCATGTATTCCATCTATGCCACTCCCGGGTATATATACAAAAGGTATCAGATTCAGAACACTATATATACACTTTCATACCCATGTTTATTACAGCAATACTCACAATATCCACATTATGAAATCAGTCTTGATGGCTCTTATGGTTTAGATAAAAGATGTCCCCCAAAACCTCATTTGGTAAGAGAATACATGAATTTCAGAGGTGAAAATATTAGATTATAAGAGGTATAAATTAATCATTGCATTAATATACTGACATGGATTAACTGGGTGTTAACTGTAAGCAGATAGGATATGGCTAGAGGAGGTGGGTCACTGAAGGCATTTTGGGTCTTATATTTTGTACCTAGTGAGCAGAGATAGCTCCCTCTGCTTCCTGACCCTGCCATGAACTAAGCACTTTTCCTACCCTGGATGTTTCCCCATGATGTTCTGCCTCACTTTGGACCCAGAGCTATGGAATCAGCTGACGATGAACTGAACCTATGAAACCATGAGCCAAAATAAACACTTCCTCCTCTACACTGTTTTAGTCAGGACTTACCAACACAGTCATGAAGAAACTGACTAAAACAATGTCCATCAGTGAATAAATGCATAAAGAAAATGTGGTATATATGGACAATAGAGAATTACTCATTCAGAAAAAGAACAAAATCATGTCATTTTTGGAAAAACTGATAGAACGTGAAATCAATCACATTCAGAAAGACAATTGTCACATATTTTCTATTACATGTGGCATCTAGAAAGAAAAAAAACAAAATGGGTAACAGAAAAGTACAAGGGGAACTATTAGGGAAATGATAGGGGCTGGAGTGAAGGGGAGAATGGGATAAAGAGGAAAATAGCAAGAGGACACACCACCAAAGAAGACATACAACCAAAGTACATCGTATGCATGTATGAAATTGTTACAATGAAAGTCATTGTTTTATACAATTACTATGCACTAATAATCATAATAAAATGCATTAAAATTTTAATGTAAGATCTAAAATATAAATGTGATAGAAGGACATAAAGAAAATGCTTCAGGATCTGCTATGGGTACAGATATTTTAGGAAAAGACTTCCAAAGCACAGAAAACAAAAGCAGAAATTGACAAATGGGATTACATCAAACTAAAAAGTTTCTGTACAGCAAATAAAATAATGAATGGAGTGAAAAGGCAACCAACAGAATGACAGAAAATAATTGCAATGTATACTTTGGCAAGGGTTTGATATCCAGAATACAGAACTCCAGAGGAGATCCAAGATGGCAGACTAGAGGGAGGCTACATTCCTTGTCACTCCATGACTAAGAATTCAAACAGAAGAAATACTGTTTCTCTGTGGGGCATCCATTGCTGCCCACCAATCCCTGCTGTTTACCCTCCTTTGGTCTGCCGCAATCTCCCGCGGTCTGCCAACATAATGCCCACCTTTGGAGCACAGATCACTTGCTGACCACCACTTATCATCTGCCATTTGTCCATTTGCCTGCCTCTTTCCTGCCTATCCTGCCTTTCACCTACCCATTGACTTCCAACTCACATCCACCACTGATCATACACCATTAATCTGTAGATGACCTGAAGACCACCAACAGATCTACTGCTACCCACTGCCCACTGCTGCTGGGAAGTCCATTTTCATAGTACCCACAGGTTTGGTTAATTCATGCAGCTGCTGCCATCATGATACACCCGTTATGGCCTACAGGTTTGGTGCTGCCATGACTGCAATTTCAGGGTGCAGGCACCTCAGTCTGTGGACACCAACCAGGGCCTGGAGATATATTGGGCTACCTGTAGGCATGGTTGCACCTGAGGTACTTCTGATGGGTGTGATAGTGGCTGTGATCTGGCTTCCTCTTTGAAGGGTCACTCCTTTGTGTGAGCACATCCCTGGTGGTCTCTATGCAAGTTGAATGGGCATTGAAATCTTAAGACTATAGCAAGGCAGGGCCTGGGGAAACTGAAGTTGAAGTCCATCAGGTTGCAGCTGGGTTTGTGTGGGCCAGTCTGGGTCTGGCAAGCCTGTAGAAAGCTGGAGAATAGGGACAGTTCCCCAGAGACAGAGCACAGGTTGGAGAAAATGGAGAAAACATTAGTGGCTCAGGGTCAAGTGCCCCTGAGTTCAATCCGTGGTACCCAAAAACAAAACAAAATAAGAGCTAACAAATGCTCATTCCTTTGTATGTGCAAGACAGGTTCCCATTGTCTACTGCCTTGAGCCTCTCACTACCTAGGCAGAGGGTATCATTAGCTCCCTTTCTACAGTTGCAAAATTAGAACTCAGAGCCAGCAACTCATCCATGATCACAAGTAATATGTGGCACCTCCTGGAAATTACCTAAATTGGATTGTATTTTGGTGAACCATAAGCTTTGGAATGATGGTTGTTTGGTTTTATTTGTGTTTTATGAGCCCATTGAATTTCATCCCTCTTGGGACCGATCCATGTGATCCTAGCTTATCACAAGAGGGGAGCTGTCCTGGGAGAGAAACAGGGGCCCTGGATTAATGGGATTTTGTTCAGTTTAAATTTTATGAGCTAAACAGACTTTTTGGTAGCAGAGTTAGAGTTGATGACTGAAGCTCACAGGGCATCTCCAGCTTCATCTTAGCTAGGAAATATCTGTCTGGGCATTGTTGTCTGCCATGTCTGTCCCTTGGTCCAGTCCTTTATTATAAATAGGACAAGGAGGCTCACCACCTGCAGGGCTGCACCTTGGTTCTTAGATAGCACTGTCCTTCCTCTGCAGCTCCAAGGACTACACTTAAAAATAAAATCAACTGGCCGGGTGTGGGGGCACACACCTGTAATCCCAGCAGCTCTGGAGGCTGAGACAGGAGGATGGCAGGTTCAAGGCCAGCCTCATCAACTTAGCCAGGCCCTAAGCAACTCAGCGAGACCCTGTCTCTAAATAAAATATAAAGAAGGGCTGGGGATGTGGCTCAGTGTTTAAGAACCCCTGGGTTCAATCCCTGATACCATAAATAAATAATAAGTAAATAAATACAAATCTAAAGCAATCAACTGGACAGAGGAATCTACTTAATTTATAGCAAACAGCTTGACTTTTTCAGGGATCTTTAACTTAAATCTTGACTTAAATGGTAATTGCACACTTCAAGCCATGACTTCTGCTGTCATGTAAAGGACTGGGGTGGTGGGGAATCAAAATATTCACTATGCTTGCAGGAAATGATGATTGCTAGTGATTTTTAAATTTCTTGATTTGGGGAGAAAATGTATACTTAATAATTTTCTGGGATATTTTTTCATCCGATTTTCCACAATGCATGTGTGTTCACATTTTCTTTTCTTTTCTTTTCTTTTTTTTTTTTTGGTAACAGGGATTAGACCCAGGGATGCTTAACCACTGAGCCACATCCATAGTCCCCTTTGCTATTTTACTTAGAGACAGGGTCTCACTGAGTTGCTTAGGGCCTCGCTAAGTTTCTGAAGCTGGCCTTGAACTTGAGATCCTCCTGCCTCAGCCTCCCAAGCCACTTGGATGACAGGTGTGTGTCACCATGCACAAGCTTGTATTCACTTTTTAATCCCAATAAAATCTCATTGTTTTCAGTTTTGGAAAGCAGTATGCACTGTCACTCTATCCCTACAAAATTATTGGGGAGAAATCTGCCAGAATGCACCCAAAGTCTTTTCCTCAGTAAAAAGAGCATTATGGTTGATTTTTTAAATTTATATTTTTATGTATTTGCAAACATTTTCTAAAGAGTCTGTAGAGGATTTGTAACCTAAAGAATGAAGGTGTTTTTTCAGCACTTGAAATTTGATGAAGAATGTGGGGAGGGGAGATTCTATTAAAATTCCAAAATGTTATTGTGATTCCTGTAGTAATCATGTGTCTCCTAATTCCTGGAATAGCTGAGATTTCTCCTAAATACCTAATTGATCCTTAGGGAGTAATGTCTGCATCTTTCAGAACCAAGGCCTAAAATGCCCTAATTTCCTCCAAAATTGGTAGAAGTTATTTCACTCACAAAATATCGAATGTGTCCCTACAGTGTGTGGGATACTGTGCTTGGTACTGTTTGGAGAAAATTGTCCTCCTCGGATGATCTTCTTGACTTGGAATACCCCAGTCACCTCACACCCCATTATTGTTTGGATATGAGGAATCCCCCAAAAGCCCATGTGCGAGACAATGCAAGAACATACAGAGGAGAAATGAATAGATAATGAGAACTTTAATCAGTGGATTAATCCACTGATATGGATTAACCCGGTGATAACTGTAAGTAGTTAGGGTATGACTGAAGGACATAGTTAACCCATGGTGGCATGCCTTTGGAGTTCATGTTTTGTCCCTGGAGAGTGGAGTTCACTCTCTCTTGCATCCTGGTTGCCATGTCCTGGGCTGCTTTCCTCTGCCATTCCCTTCCACCATGATATTCTGCCTCACCTTGGGCCCAGAGTGATACAGTCAACTGGTGCCATCTCTATTCATCACTGAAGTCATGACAGCATCCTACATCACAGCACTTGCTTGAAAAGAACATCCCTCTGGCTAGATGCCTCTAATTGTGGGCTATGTTACATTAAACTACTCTCTGAAAAGCTTTTTGGAAAAACTTATGAATTAATCTCTCGGGCCAGATCACTTTCTTATAAAAAGAGTACTGAGCTGGGTTTTGGTTTGAAACTGGAATTATTTGCTTTACATGAAAACTTATTTTTCTTAAGGAAAAAAGAAGCAACTCCTTTTTCTAAGAGGGGGAACAGACTCGAGATTGCAGATGTAAATCAGAGCAGCTTTGCAGGATCCAAAAAAGAAATCTGTGGCTCTAAACATTCCTTCTTCGACACAATGCAGTAAATGCAAGATGGGACACAGACCATCTAAGTAAATACCAGCCCTAATAATAGCCATGTATCACTTGGAAGGTATTTTTGTTCTGTGTGTGCTAGCTCCCCAGCTGTAGCCTTTAAAGGCAGAGAGAAATGTGTGATTGTTCTGTCCCCGTTTCTAAGACATGATTGATTGTTTGATCCCTGGAAACATCGATGCCACTTAATGGGTCCTCAGCACTAAGAATATTGGAGAAAAAACTCTGTGTGTCATTTGATAACACCCTTGGCTAAGGAGAAGAGTTTGGGAGAGAAAGGGGTAGCTTGAGAAAAGAGGGAAGTTAATCACCAATTAAGCAGTCTCACTTGGCTCCTGACAGAACCCTGGACAGCAGCAAATGTTAAAAGTTGGCCTGTCCTACAGTCACTATCTTCCCTTCCGTCCCATCTCCTATCTGTCTCTGTTAGGTTTTCTCTGTAGAATGGGGTCAGGACATTCCTGGTACTTCTGGAGATAGAGGAGAAGCGTGAGCTCATGTCCTCCTTAAATTTTAAAAGGTTCAATTTAATTTTCTCCTGCAGTTCAAAAGCGTTCTATGATATTCACAGTATTCTGCAGCAATGTTTTATTTTATTTTTATTCTTTTTAGATGCCCATGACAGTTGAGTATATTTGGATGTATTATCCATACATGGAGTGTGACTTCCCATACTTGTGGTTGGACATGGTGTGGAGTTTCACTGGTCGTGTGTTCATATATGAACATAGGAAAGTGATGTCCCATTTATTCCACCGTCTTTCCTATTCCCATCCCCTCCCTTCCCTTCAGTACCCTTGTCTAATTCAGTGGACTTCTATTCTCCCTCCCCAACCCCACCTTATTTTGAGTTCTTTCTACATATCAGAAAGAACATTCGACCTTTAGTCTTTGGAGATTGGCTTATTTAACTTAGTATGATAGTCTCCAATTCCATCCATTTACCAGAAAATGCCATAGTTTCATTCTTCTTTAAGGTGAAGTAATATTCCATTGTGTATCTATACCACATTTTCTTTATCCATTCATCTGTTGAAGGGCACCTAGGTTGGTTCCATAGCTTGGCTATTGTGAATTGAGCTGCTATAAACATCAATGTGGCTGTGTCACTGTAGTATGCTGATTTTAAGTCCTTTGTGTATAAACCAAGGAGTGGGCTAACTGGGTCAAATGGTGGTTCCATTCCAAGTTTTCTGAGGAATTTCCTTACTGCTTTCCAAAGTGGTCCCACCAATTTGCGGTCCCATCAGCAATGTCTGAGCAGCAATGGTTTTAAACACGCCCAGACTCTCTGACATTCCCTTTATAACATGGATCCTAATTCCCACTCCCTTCAGCATGGGTTGAAGTTAGTGTCCTACTTCTAACTAATACAGTATGGCAGATGTGACAGCAGGAGACTTCCAGAACTAAGAGGTGAAATGCTTTGCGGTTTCCTCCTTGCTTTCTTGGGTCACCCGATCTCCAGGAAGGTAGCCACCATGTTGAGAGAGCACTCAAGCAGTCTTGTGGAGAATCCTGGCTGACAAGGAACCAGGAACCAGCAAGCCATACAAGTTAGCTGTCTTGGAAACACACCCTCTGGTCTCCATCAAGGCTTCTGCTATCTGCAGGGTGGCCAGCAGCTTGACTGCACCCTTAGGAGAGGTCTTGAGCTAGAACCACTTCCAAGCTCCTGACTGCAAGAAACTGTGTGATGTCAAAATGCTTGGTGATCCTACTGCTTGGTTTGGGGTCATTTGTTGCACAGTGATCGATAATAATACATGCACCTTTCCTCTTGAGCACATTGATAACAAATCTCAGACTCATGTTCTGATTTACCATGAAGATGTGTGTGTTTTCAGGTTCATGTACCACTGCATCCCTTAACTACTGTCAGACAGATTGAGGTATTTTTACATATTTCAGATGTGCATCTGTCACAGATGGTTTTTCAGGCAGTAGCCATAGGAGGATTCTCATATGTAACTAAGTGGTCTAGGTGGGCCCATGGTTAGTGGCAAAGATGCCAGTGTTTTGGTTAGGATGAATGATGTTAATCATTTAAATGTGGTTGGGTTTTAAAAAGTAATTGTAGAAAAGACCAGAATTCCTCTAGGGAAGAAAAAGGTCTTGATGTGGATCCAAAGAACAAGATGAGGTCAGAAGAGCATAGAATTGGCAGGACTAAGGGCCAGAGTGATTGGTTGACCATTAGTGTATTAGAAAGAATTCCATGTGCCAGGCATGGTGGGGCACACCTGTCATCCTGGCAGCTCAGGAGACTGAGACAGGAGGATCACGAGTTCAAAGCCAGCCTCAGCAAAAGTGAGGCCCTAAGCAATTCAGTGAGACCATGTCTCTAAATAAAATATAAAAAGGACTGGTGATGTGGCTCAGTGGTTAAGCATCCCTGGGTTCAATCCCTGGTCCCAAAAAAAGAAAGGAAAAAAATCTTGGAAAGAATGTGAGACCTTCCTTAGAACCCAAGGTAGGTACACAAGCTTCATTTTGGTTAGATTGAAAGGGACATGTTGACCTCTGATTGGCCTCTGAATTTTAATTGGAGAAATTCCTGGGAGTGTGATTTTTTCAATAGCCTTGAATATTATTCCAAGAGGGTTTTGACTAAATCAGTGATATAATTGTTTCTGTTTTAGAAAGAACTTTTGGTGGTCATGTGGATGATTGCATAGGGAATAGCAAAATGAGAGAAGTTCTTTAAGATGCTACTGCAGTGGTCCTAGTAAAGAGGTTGAGAGATTGAATTAATCCTGTAACACTTGAGGATGGCAAGAATTTTAGATTTTCAGGAAGATACAGTAGATGGTAGGAAGCCAGGTTGCGGGGGGGGGATTCCAATATACTTAGTGGAAAATTTCCCAGTTATTAAGATTTAAGTTAGTTAAGATTCAAGAGGCTATGAGAAGGAATGGCACTGGATTTAGACAAGAAAAATTGCATAGGTGAAGGTAACTGAGGACTTCAACTTGGAGCACCAGGTCCAACTAACAAAATAGAAATGTAGGAAAGATAAATTTGGCCGGGCACGGTGGTGCACACCTGTAATCCCAGCAGCTCGGGAGGCTGAGGCAGGAGGATCGCAAGATCAAAGCCAGCCTCAGCAAAAGCAAGGCACTAAGCAACTCAGTGAGACCCTGTCTCTAAATAAAATACAAAATAGGACTGGGAATGTGACTTGGTAGTTGAGTGGTTCAAGCCCTGGTACCAAAAAAAAAATTTTTTTAAAAAGTACCAAAAAAATTTTAAAAAAAGATAAATTTGTTTTATCCCTTCACAATATCTCATTTTAGGAATTCATGCATATTCCTGGCTTGCCCCAAAAGTTCCAATAGACTTCATTTAAAAAAAAAAAGCCAGTCTTGATATTGACATTTTCCTGGCGCCTCTCTCTGCCCTCCATTTTACCTTTGGTCTTGGAGAAGGAAGAACTGTACCTCAGGGAAGCCCATAAAATAGCTACAGTGAAAATCTCTCCAACAGTTGCTCCTGCAACCTCCAACTGATGACCCACTTTGGAGGTCTAAGATTTAAAGGCAGTCAATGCCGGCATCAAATCCCTAGTCCAATAAAAGAATCAATAATTGGATTTGATTTGAGCACGCATGAGTTTGTGCACGGGTCACCCATGGCAAGGGGATATGCAGGAACACACATCCACGGAGCCAGGGGTTGTCAGAGGAGCCCTTTAACTGGTCTCAGTGTTGCCATGGTAACGTGATCAGAAGCAGCCTCCCCACCCATCCTGTAGAGAGAAAACCTGCGGTTGCCATGCACACCCCCAGGGAGAAATTCAGCCACCGTGTATACCGTGACCACATAGGATGCTTGCAGTCATCCCATGGGGTCTGTTTATCTTCCGTGCTTCTTATTTTGCTCCTTGTTAGGTTGGAAATTAGGCGACTGTAGGGGGCAAAGCTGAGCAGCCAGAACAAAGACCAGCCCACCAAAGGTGACCAGAAAGTTCCCAGCAAGGTGGATGGAAAGTTCCACTGACCCTTCACACCCACCTGTCACTCAACAGGACCCCCTCCCATCCCAACCTATAAAAACCCTGGGCAGCCAGGGCCACGTGTGATTTTCTCTGGGTCCCTATACCTCCAGGAGTCTGGGAATTTCACCTGAGAGCCAAATTCCTATAAAACTTGCTCTGGTCACTTTCTGTCCCATTTTATTTGACTGCTAACCGTGCCCGCTGAGCTTACATTTGGTCCTGCCACCGAGACCCACCGAGCTTACTCTCCTGTCTGCTGCTTTCATCAGCCTTCCTCCAGGACCACAGGGCTCCATTGCTGGGCCCTGTCATTTGCTGATGAAAAGCACTCTTTCCCAACCCCAATGGGGTCTTTCCCCTTCACGGGCCACAGGGCTGAAGAAATCGTTCCAACGTCTCTCCTGTGCCTTCAAGTTATTTGAAATTTCCTGTTGCTCTGAAAATAATAAGAATGACCAGGCTTCACAAGGCCAGCAGCATCTATTTCCCAGGTTATTCATGTAAGCATTCATGGAAATGGCATATCTGTGACCCACAGATTCTCAATACCACATCAGATGGCAGCTACTTCCAGGTGAGGGAGGGACAGACAGCTTCTGATGAGGCTGCTCCTCACTTGGTGGATGTCATTTGGCTTCTGTCTTTCATTGCTGTCCCCTGGATAGACCACTCTCCTAAACAGAGAATGAAGTTCTTCTTAGCCAGTGAGCATCTCCAAGACCAAGAGGAAAACTTAAAATCCAGCAGATTTTTGCTGTTGGATTTTTTAAAAATTTGTCTTTGAAACTATGATCCACCAAAAACAAAATAAGTACTTGAATCTTTACATTTTTTAAAAGAAAATTCTGTGCCTGTTTGGCAGACATCACCTTCTGCTGACAAGTCAGGTTCAATTTTCACCTAAAATTGTGGACCCAAGATGTGGAACTCTAAGGCCTCTTGGAAGTAAGATTGAACTGGAAGCTTCATTGTTCATTATCTTGAGCACAGAGAAATTTCCTCACATTGAAGGTCTTATCCATGAGAATCCATTTATACCAAGAGATGCTTAAAAACCACCATGCCACTGCTGATACTTTCTAGCCCCCAAATCACCTTCTAGGACAGAAGGCAGCAGCTGCTATGCATGACCCTGGAAGCTGAGACCCCACATCTCAGGGAGGTGCTCAGGTCAAAGGAGCCCCTGGGTCTGAGGCTGCTGGTAGTATGCAGGTGATGGCTGCCTGTGGTCAAGTGGCATCTTGTAATTCCATTAGGGTATTAGATTCAAATGCAGAATTAGCTCTTGCCTATGCAGAATTATGTTAAACATGGACCAGACTGAAAATCAATATTCTGCTTAAGGTAACTGGCCTTCCAGTAATTTTTTTTTTTGCAGTGCTGGGGATTGAACCCAGGGCCTTGTGCTTGCAAGGCAAGCACTCTACCAACTGAGCTATCTCCCCAGCCCCCTTTCCAGTAATTTAATGAAGATAAATTGCATTATACCACAGCAAGGTGGAGGGGGAACATTGTCTCAGCCTGCCATTATACAGGGCCTGCACAGCTCTGTGCCTAAAGAGAAATTAAGCACATACTCATTTTTTTCCTGAAGTTGGAACTGTGCTTTTTACACCACATTACTTGTCTGCTTCTTTAATTTAAAACTAAATAATTTTCAGTCCATTAATTAGGAAAGAACTAGAGACTCAATGAGAAAGAGAGATTGTTGGTGGAATATTGGGAAATAATGCTTTTCTTAAATCATTAAGAATACCACATGGGGGGAGTAAGTGGGATGGGAGAGTTGTTAGTTGTAGTATATATATTAAAATTGAATTGTAAATTCTTCAAATAACACTGTGATTAATTATTGTCACAGTTTAAATAAGGACTATGAAGTGAATGTGGACATCACTTTCTTTAAAACATTTTATTAAAATAAGTGTAAAATAAGAATTCATAAAGCCTAACTTTAATACATTGGTCATATGTGGTTGCTTTTCTTCTTTCTTTTGGTCTTAGAATGTGTGTGTGAGTGTATATGTGCATGATGTGCTTTCGATTGTGTGTATGCATATACGCACATATGACAAAGTTTGCAAATCCCAGAACCCTTCAATATTGCACCAGAAATAGGCATCTTTTCATTTAAGATTCCACCACAAAACATCAAGGTCTCCATGCAGCTGGAATGTACTCATTATGACACCCAAACCACAGAAGTTTGTGCTAAAGATGATTGACAATAGAAAAGAGGTGCCGTTACACCATTTAGAGTTATTGGAAACTCATTTATTTATTATTCAGCTGCAAACTTCATCTGTATGAAACACTGCACAGACTTGTGTCCAAAACTCCAAATTAAAATGACAATAATTGCATGTTTCTTAGGATAAGATAATAGGAGAAACAGAAGTCTTTCCTTGTAGAAGCCAATTTGGATATTCTGAGACCCAATAAGATTTATTAGCCATGTGGGTCACTATCTTTGAAAATCTCTAGTTTCAAATAGGTATATATTAAGTTAATTGGCACTTACCACTTGCTTTCCCAAATCTCCCCTTTTTCTTAATCTCTCAGTCTGGAAAGTACATGGGATATTAACAAAGAGTCAAAATGAAAATGATATGTGAGGCACAACAAAATCTTGGGTTCCAAACCTTAAAGCCCCTGCTTTCTTCAGTTACCTACCAGTCACCAAATCAACATCAAGGTCAGCAGATACATCACCCAAAATCCAGTGACAGCTGTAAAACAACAGATGTGTCTTTTCAATCCAAACCTATTTATATCTTAATTTCTTATTTAAATATCTTGGCCCTAGGAAAATACAACTAGTGTTCTATATTGGTGGGTTCCACATCTGTGGATTCAACCAACCACTGATCAAAAATATTTTTAAAATAGTCTGTTTTCTCTTTCACTCCCAGAACAATACAGCATCCCACTATTTGCATAGCATTTACATAGTATCAAGTGTCATAAGTGGTCTAGAAATGATTCAAAGTATATGGGAAGATGCACCTATTTTATATGCAAATGCTGTGTGCTGTCTCACATAAGGGATGTGAGCTTCCAAGGATTTTGGTGTCCAAAGGATGAAACCAAGCCCCCATGGATATGGAAGGAAGACTGCAATGAATCTGAACAATGAACAGTAATGGTAGCTCAGGAATTTCTCAATGAGTTGAAAAATACAACAGGAAGCCAACATTTATTCACTGATGAGAATAGCAGGTTCTGGGCAGCAAGCAGGGAGAAGCTTTCAAAATTTCTACTCCCACCTTCCATGACTGCTTTTATCACTGGACGATAGGGCTAACACCAATGCTCACTGCTGAGATGAGAGTCTCCTGCCCTTAGAGATTCTATAGGAACCCAGTACCTTCCTCACATTCCACCCAGTTGAGGAGAACTTCTGACTATGTCTGACAAATGTCATGGCTATCGTCCTTGGAAGCATGTTAATCCTTCAAGCAGCAATCTTCATGGCCACACTGCAAGTCTTGGTCCTAGGTTACACTCTTCTGGGTGTAGAAGATTAAAAGAGTTGCAGAGGTTAAGGCAGTGCTCTCAGCTGGTCTGGCAGTGAAGTGGTTGCCAGTGTTACCAAGAAGATGGTAAGAATGTGGTCCTCCCACTTTAGATAAGTGGGGATGTGTTTGGTAAAACTGGATGACATTGCTTCCCTCTATTCTGCCTACAGAATCACGAAGGTGATGATACATTCTTAAAGTCCTTTGCAAAAGCAGAAGAGATGGAAGCAATTTAGTGGGGAAGAAAGCAGGAAGCAAAAGAGAAATCGTTTTCTAATTCTCCAGCATCTGTGGGTTTTCCAGGTGAGAACCTCTGCAGCTCTATTTAACAATACTAGTTGACTATTAGAATAATTTTGCAAGTGACATATGATAAAATGTAAACATACACACAAAATCCTAGAAGAAAAGTCATTCACCTTTTTTTTAAAAGTCTGTTGCCACAGCTAACACAAAAATTTCAAATTAAACAACAAATATTATTTTCCAAGTACCTGCCATTTTTGATAGGTAAGATGAAAAAGAAATAAAAGCCTCATTTGGGAATGTGTGCCTTACCTTCTCCCAGGCTGGTGTTGGCGTGAACCAGGCAAATTCTTTTGGAAATTGACGTGACCTGATCCCCTCATTCAGAAATTTCATGGTTTGAAAACTACCCCAAAGAAACAGCCATTCATTTGGTACAAGCTTTCAAAAAAAAAGTCCAAAACAGAGTTGCATCTACAAGCACAGAAAAAAAACCCCAAACATCCAACAGTAGTAAACTGTATTAAATCCATTTATAGGGGCATTTTCCATTTATAAATTTTGTTCAAAATTTTTAGTTTTTTATGTAGAAAAGGGAAAGGATTATGACAGAAACTTAAAAAAAGACAGCATGCAAAACTATATGCATAGAACAACCTCAAAAGGTTAAAATATAGATAAAATTGGCTCAGTAACCAAAATGCTAGCAAAAAGAAGTGAAATGGTGGGCAATTATAAATTTTTTAAATAAACTATATTTTTAAAAAGTTTACAATAGACTTGTGCTACTCTTGTAATATGGTTTATTTATTTTAAGTATGATTTTTAAAAGACATTTTTTCATGTAACAGAGAAAGAAACAAACTCCATGAGAATTGATACTGCCAAGCTGGTTCCACATGATCTGTTTTCCTTCATTTAAAGCATGAATCAGAGATCACTGGACTGGGAAGTACTGATTTGGTTTAACTCTCTCCTGTTCCCAGGAAACTGAGGCATGAGTTGAGACCAAAACTGTCCCTTTGAAGTCATCACTTTAATCCAGGTATTAGTTGGGCTTGTCCCCCAAGGGAAGTGGGCAGGCTTCTCGGGCTGCTCTGGGTCCTTGGGCACAGACCCTGTCATTGATGTCAGGCTCCAAACATGACGAGTCCATGTTGTTGACTTTCTCATGCCAGGCTTTCCTACCTAATGTTACTCAGATTCTGCAGTCCTGGAGGTTGGTACCCTCCTGAGTCTCATGACAGCCGTTTTTCAGCAAAAGTCAACTCTGCTGCTGGTATGAGACTAGCAGCAGTGGAGGAGCTTTGCACTCCAGGGGCTCACAGCCTGCAGGGACGCAGGGGTGAAACCCCACCTCCCACTTCTCCCTGCCCTCTGTGCAGCAGGACAGGTGAGCTAGATTGTGTGGGTCATGGGCTCATCCTCTTCCTGCCACAGCAGTCTGAGCACTTGCCATCCAGAACAGAGCATGGAGGGAGAGATGTCCGTATCATTTCTGAATTCTCTGTCCCAGGAAACATCACCCAGACCCTGACTTTTTGTTGTAAGGGAAACTGCACGTCTGTCCACTCTCCATGAAGGATTTAGGAGAAAGCTACCTCCAGGGTGGAGGGATGCTTCAGCAGAAAGAGGGTCCCAGAGGTGGGTGGCAAATCTCCAGTGAGCCCCTCATGGCTTTGTTGGGGGTTTTTAGCCTTCAGGAAAAACTGCCGTGTTTCCACGTACAGAACTTGGGGCTACTTTACAATTTATGTCACTGAGTTCATGTACTATCACATTTCACGTTCTATCAAATTTCATAGAGTTAACAAAAATGTTTTTGGACATCTGGATGTTATGTTGTAAAGTGTGTGGGTCACGGGCACATTCTTACCCCAGCAGGGAGGGGTCAGGCCACCTCCTCCCAGCCCTGGCTTCCTCTAGGGCACTTCACAGATCCAGGCACAGAAACTACATTGTGCAGGATCAAGTGCTGCAGGAATCTGAGGCATGCTGAACCCTCCCCAGGCAAGGTGGTGAGAGCAGGCTGACCTCTTAACAAAGGGAGCCTGAAGGTCTCCAAGTACCCGTGCTAAAGATATCTGCACAGTGACGTGTCTGTGTGCACTATGTGTGTTTGTGCGTGTGTGTGTGTGTGTATGTGTGTGTGTGTGTGTGTTGTCCATTTGGTAATACAGCAAATGGTCACCTCCCCAGGATTTTCATTCAGATTCCAGTTTTAAAGAAAGGCATTGTACACAAAGACTCTCTGGGCCTGGTGAGGGTGCCTCATTTCAAGGAGCTTCTGTAAGTCCCCCAGGTCACAGGCAGGCTCCTGCCCATTCTGTTCCTCCCTGAGAGTGACTGTCAGGCCCTAATGCTGCTGCCCTTGAGCCTGCCCAGCTGGGCCGATGGACATCTCTCTGGTAACCAAAACCAGCAATGACTTCATCTCGAAAATTTCTGAGCAGCACGGGTCAGTGTGGGAGTGTGGACAAAAGTAACAGTGTTCCCAGGGCAGCAGAGGGGTGGTGGAGAGGGACCAGAAACCACTGTTGGGACGAGAACCAGTCGGCACTCTGCACAAAGGTGACATCTCAGCAGATCTGTGAATTCTGGTACAAAGGTATTTTTGTCCTATGACAGTTAAGCATGCTGACAAATAAACAGAATTTTACTGAGATGTGCTACCCTGTAAATACATAATATATCAGTATATGTTTTATAGAAACATAGAGAAGAGAATAAAAACAAAGATTAAAATATATGACTTAAATACATGGATGTGTCTCTTTATTAAATGAGATAAACCAAGGGCATTCTAAATGTTTCTTTGTTAAATAAAATCTATTTTCTAATTAGGAAAGTAATATCCTTTCCTTGCTAATAACAGCCAATGAGGTTGTTTTTTTTTTTCTTTCTTTCTAATTTTAGTTTATTTCTGCTGACGTGGCTTTTAAGGATATATACCGACACATAAAAGAGAGGCAGAATTTCAAGGCATATATGAAAGGAACTGTCTGAAGCTATTAAATTTTGTGCATAATATTTTATTCAAGGTGATTGAAGGGGATGGCGATGAGGTGGCCAAAGGCAGGTGAAGCAGCACAGACAGCAAAGGCGCCCAGGGAGGGCTGTGTGGGGATGGTGGGGTGCTTTGTTTTTGTTTCTCATATTTCCTGATAAAAGTTGGAGATCATTAGCAATCATTTCTTATTCTGCTTCACAATGGGCAGCAAGCTGGACCAAGGCTCTGTTCTGCAGTGCTGGCTGTGACTTATCACTCTGACTTTTTAAGATGGCAAGACCCCTGTTGTGGCTGTTCTTGGCTATGGGCCTGGAAGACACCTGCAATGACAGCCCAGTCCCTGTGCCCAGTGTCTGCTCCTTCCATCATGCTGTCCACTGTGGCCAGCGGCTGCTGCCTGACTCGGCACACACGGCCTGCAGAACTCATGGCCCAGCGGTTCCCTGGGCTTCTGCTCACGCATCCCTGGTTTCCCGACAAGGAAATGGTAATTGTTCATCACTTCCTCCCATTCTTCTGCTCCTCAGGAGTTACAAGGTAAGGAACATTGTGGAAGAAGGGCCTCCCAGAGCAGAGGACAGCAGAGGAGGACAGCAAAGGAGGATGCTCAGCCCTCATTCTTGGAGCTTCTAAAATGAAAGATGCAGTTAAATCTTTGAGTTACATCATCATGAAACCACCGTGATATGTGGAGAGGTTTGATTCCGATGGTCCGTTTGTCAGTTCTTTTGAATAGGCTGGCTGCTTTTCTTGGGTTGGCCTTACAGAAGGAAAAAAATAATAAGTGCAATATTTGTGTAGCAGATTTTTAACATAAACTTTTACGTATACTAAAAATAGAAAAGTTACATTTTGAGAAAATAGGTTTCATTGAAAATCAGCCACACAGGAGAATGAAGAAGACCATGGCGGCTGGGCTCCTGAGGAGCTGAGGAACCCAGATGCCGAGGCTAGGAGGGGAGACTCGAGAGCTGAGCTGAGCTTCGTGGCAAGAAGCAATGCACTTCCCAGGCCTGGCTTGCAGAAGGGTTTCCTTGGCTTTCCAGAGCACAAAGGGGATGTGCAAAGTGATACTGCCCCATAAAGGTGAGCCTCCTCTGAAGGATGCTCAGGAGGAGACTTCTGGCCACCAGACAGAGGCAGTACCCACATTTGGGTGTGTGTCAGAGCCCCTGCCTAGAGGCTGAATATGACCCGTGCCACAGTGGCCCGCAGCGGGAGTTGTCTGGGTGCCAGGGGTGTACACTGAGGGACAAGTCTGTGACATCCTTTATACAGTGCTCATTGTTACTTCCCACAGGTAGCAGCGCTTCTGGAAGACTAGGTGATGGATTGAAGGACAGCTGCAGGCAGGGACTTGAGATCCTGGAGACAACTGGTACCTGAAGTCAGTCAAGAGGCAGGGGAAAAAGAGGTGGTGGAGCAGACGACCCCAGCGTTTTGGGTAGGTGGAGAATCCTGCCATGGGAAGGCCACCTGGAGATCAACTGCCAGGTAAGTACTGCATTGCCACCCAGTGCTCAGCAAAGCCAGGGACACTAGTGGATGGATGACATGCTAACTTGGTTGATGACCTTGCTAAAGGAGGAATATATTTTCTGTGCTGGGAGGAAATATATTTGTTAGCGAATTTCAAAGAGTGATTTGTGGGTGGAACCTAGGTGGTTGTTCCAAGAAAAGGGATTGGGTCCGGGCAGAAAAGTCCAGAAGGTGATCAGGTACAGAGGATGTTGCATCTCCTGGACTGTGTTTGGGAAATTCCTATGTACCATGCAAGGGCCTGTAATGGGATGTTAATAAGGGTAGAGATGGCCAGGAGAGAGCCCTGGTCACCCCACCCAACTGACTTTTCCTTTGATTTCTCTCCTTCCGATGAGAGATTCAAGGTATTAAACATGAGGTCTGGCTGAACTGATAGACTCTGTGTGTGTGTGTGTGTGTGTGTGTGTGTGTGTGTGTTTGTGTACCTCTACCTGTGTGTGCGCATCCATGCTTGCTTGAGATTCCTGGGTGTGGCCCATGTTTGATTTCATAGGGTGTTTATGACAGCATCTGAGCCAGCCACCTGTAGGGGCCCCATGCTTGAATTGCACATCAGGTATCCAAGAAAAAATGTTGGTCTTGGAATAAAGCAGGGGAAAGTACTTAGGTGGTTTGTAATTGACACATGCATGCAGTCAATTCTAGCTTGGCAGTGGTTGCTGAATTGTAGTGGATCTCCTTTCTGGAATCCTCTTCTGGCATAGTCTCCTTAGAGCAGGGCTGATTTCTGCTTGTTTTTAAGTTAGTGACTTGGAGGGTGAAAACTGGAGCAGTAGCTTGTGCTTATCTTCCTGTCTAGGTGTGTGTTGCATTTGTTGTTGATATGCATGCAAATGCACTTGTGCAAATCTTCTGACATGCTGGTCGTCAATGAAGAGAATGCAGGCATTTTGGTATTTCTCCCAGGTTCTTCTGTTTCTTGTGTGTGTGTGTGTGTGTATGAGTGTGTATATATATACATATATTTATATATTAATGCATTACATATGTAACAGTTTGTAAGCCGTGAGTGTGCAAGTAGTTGTGTGCACACGTTTGCGTCTATGTATATATATAAAGTGACACTGTCTGTCGGGTGGCTCACAACCTCAGTGTCCCCGGGGGACAGTGTCCATGGTGGAAGTTGGGATATCACCGGGCAAGGAGGTGTGTCAAGGACCGCCTTCACTGAAGCCGCATGCATCAATGAGCCTTCCTGGCGAGGCGAAGCCAGAGAAGAAGCTGTGGACTCCGTCCCACCAATTCAAGCCTGCATGGTGGAGCGCTGTCAGCCAGCAGCATGGGGAAGTTGTCCATGAGCGCTACTCTTGGCTCCACTTGGATGCCATCGCTGTCTTGAGCGCATTCACAAAAAGCAGACCGGCATTGTGTTCAGCGTGTGCGGGACACTTCAGGTGCCATTCTCTGTGAAGCGTCAAGTGCACTCTCTTCCCCACCGCATGATGCACACAGGCCACCTGAGGCGGCCATCTGGAGTACGCGTCCTTAGCCTCTGGTGACATTCCTGGCTCCAGCACCGTGCCTGGTCTCTCAAGCTCCCCGCTCCTCGTGCTTCATTCCTGTGCTCGCTTTGGAAGCCCCTGCCTGGCAGAAGAACCAAGTCAAGAAAACACATGAGAGGTAGGCAGCCAAGGCAACAGCAGGGCAACTGGGTATGCTCAGAAAGCAGTCAGGGTTGGATTTCAAGGAGGCAGCTCTTGGATTACAGCTATGAATGCTTGGGATGGGGAGGCACGGGGACAATCTCAGGGCACTGGTTTCGATAGAATTTGGAGGAGAAATGAGCAAAGGAATGGGTCAGCAGTAGCTAGAACCAGGAGCAACAGGCAGAGGAGGAGTTCTCAGTGTGGGGCAGGCCATCCTGGAACTTGGAGTGTCTTTTGTTGCCTTTTGGAAAAGAGAGTACAAAATAAAGCAGACAGAAATTAGAAGGGCGAAGAAGGAAGTGGAGAGTGAGAGAGTGTGTGTGTGGGGTGGGAAGGTGTGACCAGAAAAAGTCAGGGCATGAAGGAGAACCAAGGTTGTTGGCGAGGCAGACCTTCCCAGCCTGAGAGCTGCCCTTTGGGTATGTTTACCAGCCTGTGACCAGAGGCTGAATATGCCACATGGCACAGTCGCCCCCAGGTGGAGCTCTTTTGGTGCCAGGGGTGTATACTGAGGGGCAAGTCTGTGCCATTCTTTATCCACTCCTCATTGTTTGTTCTGGCATTGAAGGTAAAATGTACACTTTGGGATGATTGTGGGATTCTTTCAAATAACTCTTGTATGTTTTTTTACTTACCCAAAGATGAGGAAGGGGAGCTCTGCCTGTTCTCTGTTGCTCACTTCTGGTCAGCACACCCACATTCAGCTCATCAAAGTTTAGGAGGTGTGGTTTTGTATTCACAGTCATCAGAAAAAGAATGACATGAATTACAACACCCAACTTTTCAGATCTGAGAATGTTTGACATGCCAGGTGTCATGAGGAATCTGACTTGTTCTCAGACATAGCCCAGAAAAGTAAAAGCAAAGTACTTTTGCACAAGGGTGTGCTACCAAATCAGGTCTGCAGAGCAATCACACCTGGGTTGGCAGTCCACATCCCTAATGCAGCTCTGACCCTTGACCTGGTGAAACAAATTAGGGGTACAATTTATGACTTTGGCTATAATTGAGGTATAATTGAGACTCTTCATTTCTGTCTAAAGTTTCCTTAAAATAGAATTTAATCCTTCTGCTAACCATTAACATATAGTGTTAGGATCATTGGATTAGAAGAGCACTTGACTTTGGTTTGATACGGACACAATAGTTAATATTGACTGATGTGTTACCTCCATTATGGACATAACAAAGGCACTAGACTGTGTTGGCTTTGAGCCCTTCTCCAGTAAGTATTATTCACTTTGGAAAATCAATATAGCCTCCCTGTTTTCTTTTTGATTGGGAGAAAGAAGGACATTGGGAGGCTTTATCCTAACATTTGGTGCTACATAATCTTACGGAACCAGGCTTTTAGCCCCGGCTTACTTGGTGGCATGTAGTCCCAGACCAGGGTTATTGCACAAGTCCCAGGATGTTTAAAGGTCTTTCATATCCAGCTTTTTATGCTGTTGTAACAAGACCGCTTCAACTCTTTCCATATGACTGATGTATAATGTTAACTTGTACTCTAGCCTCTATCCCCCTTAGGCAAAATGTCTGGGAGTAGAAGTGTCTGAGATTTCCAAATATTTGCATGTATACAATGAGAGAGCTTCCTTATGGGTAGTCACTTCACAACATGAAACATTTATATTTCTGATACACGTTGCTTGATATTTAGGATGGGGTGCATTCTTTTTCTTCCTTTGTTGTGTTTCCTGCAGTTGCGAGTCTTGAACTGAGGACCTTGCACATGCTAGGCAAGCACCGTGCCACTGAATTACATCCCCAGCCTCCGATGAAATCTTATGCAGTGTTTGTATACACCTTCTTTTTTCTGGTACTGGGGATGGAACCCAGGGGCACATAACCACTGCATCACATCCCCAGCTCCTTTAACTTTTTATATTATATTTTGTGACAGGGTTTTGCTCAGTTGCTTAGGGCCTCACTCAATTGGTTAGTCTTTAACTACCAATTCTCCTGCCTTCGCTTTCTGTGCGGATGAGATCACAGGCATGTGCCACCACACCGTGGACACCTTCTTTTGACTATGACCCATCACATGAGGGCGCACGTCGAATTTTTCCCTTATGTGATATTCACAGATTTATGAATATTTCAGGTTCTTTAGTTAGCAATGGTGAAACTGCATAACATACTCCGGTGAGGAACTTCTATTGAAAACTTAAAGTAATATACTCTTGATTCACCTTCACTTGTCTATAGACATCTCAATGCAAAGCTTTAGCTTCACACTCAGTATGCTACATAATTTTCAACTATTTCTCTTATAATAATACATGAATAAATGCCCTTAAAGACCTTTGATACTAGTATACTTGGGTGTTAGATTTGATTGTACTAAAGCATACATGGTTTTACAGATGAAATACAGATTTTCACATCAAAGGCATCAGCGCTGTCAAAAGTTTCAGTTTCTTCGAGACCGAATTGCAAAAGCTCCCCAACAGTGGACTTATCTCCCTACCAAGAATTTCTGGCATCAAAGGTAATATATACACTTTGGGATGATTGTGGGATTCTTTCAAATAACTCTTGTATGTTTTTTTACTTACCCAAAAATTCATCTAATATTTATTGAGTACTTCTTAGGGACACTTGTTCGGTATCATGGCATAATCCTGAAGACTATCCTGTGAACATAAGTATTCTTGTGCTATTCCCATTTTACTAATGTGGAAAATTGCTACGTCTGACCATCAGATAATTGGTTAAGACAAATCCAAACCGACACACTATGACTGCAAAACTTGCATTCTTAATCAGTGTACCATCTGGTTTCTCCATTGATGTTTCCTGTGAGCTTCATTCATTCACTAAGTGCCTCATTAGACCACATAGTAAGCAGTGAGGATAGCATATAAGATGCAGGCTCACTTTCTTTCCTCAGAGATATTATATTACAACGGAGAGGGCAGATGAGCAAACATGATACTGTGCAAATAGGAAAATAAATTTTAAAATAGCCTCCCCCCACTCCCCTGGTTCAAAGGGAAAAGAAATTTCCATTGATCTGTCCATTTGTGGATTCCATCTTCCTTTGAAAGCAAGGACTGAGAGGTGGCGGGCATAAAGCAGTATTGTAGTGAAGCCTCAGATTTTAGACATCTGCATGGTTGAAAGCATCAATGATAAGAAGTGAAAACGTGAGGAAGGAGTGAACCTCTGCCTCTGTTCTATCAAGGAAGATCCACTTTCTCCCGTTTTATATTTTGAGTTACAATATAAGATCATATTTACAGATGGGGAAAAAAAGGTTCCACTTACATTCCCAAAATAAAAATTTTTAAAAGGCATTGCTAGAGACAGATCATGTAGATAAGTCTAGGGCTTTCTTTGCAGTTACTCGACCTAATCCCTTCAGAACACACAAGAAAAAATAAAAATACATTACCTATGTTTTGTAAGAGCCAAGAAACATTCTCTCACAGTAGAAGTGTTTGAGATTTCCAAGTATTTGCATGTATACAATGAGAGAGCTTCCTTATGGGTAGTCACTTCACAACATGAAACATTTATATTTCTGATACACATTGCTTGATATTTAGAATGGGGTGCATTCTTTTTCTTCCTTTATTGTTTTGTTTTCTGCAGTTGCAAGTCTTGAACTGAGAACCTTGCACATGCTAGGAAAGCACTGTGCCACTGAGTTTCATCCCCAGCCTGTGATGAAATCTTATGCAGTATTTGAATACACCTTTTATTTTCTAGTACTTTGGATGGAACCCAGCATCACATATATTCTAGGTCACATCCCCAACTCCTTTAAATTTTTATATCATATTTTGAGTCAGGGTTCTGCTAAGTTGCTTAGGGCCTCACTCAATTGACTGGCCTAATCCCCTAATTCTCTTGCCTTGGCCTCCTGAGCTGCTGAGATTAGAGGCATTTTCCACCACACTGTGAACTTTTGACTATAGAAAATAAAACCCCAAACTTCACTAAGACTGTGAAAGCTGTTTTTCACTCAGGTGACAGAGGTGAATCCCAGTGTGGGAAGCTAACTGTCCTCCCCTTGAAGATTCAGGATCTAGCCTCCTTCCATTGTGTGAGTCCACTTTCTCCTAATGCTGAATAGTCCTTGGCCTCCAGGTGTTAGAGTGGGAGGTTTGGTGAGGAAAAGAATGCAGTCCCCTAATTTACTTAAATGTACTATCCCAATCCTCCACATCACTTTCACCCTCATCGAGTGGTGATTACTAGTACTTAAAAAGCTTAGACTCAAGAGGGGCTGGGAAAGATCACTCATGGCCAGTGTGGTAGTGCTGGTGACAGCCCCACATTATGGAAGTGAGCCATGACACTTTCTAGAGAGCCTGTAATCTCTGACACCATCGGCATCACATTTAGCAGCAGCAGGAGAACTCTGTAGGGAAGGATTTCCTGGCCACCACTGGGTGGCATGGGGAAGTGTGAAGTCACCATTTGCTGAGCCTCATGAGTGCAGATAGTAACGGTCAGGATGTGTGACTCACCCACAACCCAAGCATGACATGTCACTCACACTTTTCCTTCAGTGCAGCCTGCCTTCCTCAATGGGTCCTATCTTGAATGGGGCAGAGGTGTGGGCAAAACACGAAGGAAAAGAGAATGCTTTTGGTTAAAGCTGTAGGACCCCAACATGTGAGCAGCAGAGGAAACAGTAGCCCCTCATATCAGAGTGAGATCCAAGTGAAAGAGAACCCGTGTCTGCTCAAGCCACTAAGCTGGAGTCTGCAGGGAGCTTGAAGGACACTGGGCTTCTGTGTAGCCACCCTTTGGCATCCAGGGAGCTCAACAGCACTCAGCAGGTGTACCCTTGTTCTTGAACACTCATGAGATCCCACCTGGGGGCTCCCAGAAATACCTGGAGTAAGCTGGGGGTGAGCTCTTTATGGGGGACCAGGATCCTTGCAAGAGCAGATGGGGTCTGTGTCCATGACACACAGGATAGTGTCACATTAGATCCCATAATCATGGGCAGTGGTGTGAAGTGTCCTTACTTAAGCCACCATGCAGTACCCTCCTCTAAACAGTGCTGGCCTTCAGGAAGTAATAGGTGACTTTGGCTCTACATGTGAGTCTTTACAAACAAACATAAAGAAAGATGGCACACCAAGAAGCACAGTGTTAGCCAGCACAGGCCACAGGCCTGTGGTCCCAGCACTCGAAGGCTGAGCAGTAGGATCTCCCATTCAAGCCCAGCCAGATATAGCAAGTTCCTGTATGAAAACTAAAAAGATAAAAAGGGCTGGGGTCCCCCTGGGTTTCATCCTCAATACAACAAAAAGCAATAAGAATGGTGTAAGATGACACAAAAAAGTGTCTCTAGGGATGTCAGGAATTCTAAATGTCCAAAAAGTTCATCTACCTGACAGAACTGTAAGTGTATGCTGGAGATGAATGAATAAGCATCCTGGAGATATAGAATCAAATTTCACATCATCAGAGAAAGAAGTGATATGCAAACAAAGAGGGAATGTTGGGTAAACCCTCTGGTGTTGCACTGGTGTAAGGGGGGTCAGAATCAACCCAGGCATGTTTGACACGGGTGACAGGTGATGGATGGATGGATGATAGGTAGGAAGTAGACAGATGATAGATAGGTCACAGGTGGATGGATGATAGATGCTAGATATATAGATGACAGACAGATCATGATACATGGATGAATGGATGGATAGATAAGCAAGCTAGTGGGCATCCATTATTTCTTGGATGTGGATGTCAATAGAGCCTGCCAACAAGGACTCTCTGTGGCAATGAGCACAGGTAATGTCCAGATCTTGGCTTCTAAATCTCTACCCCATGATGGGAACCCATTTCCCCAGAGACAGAGTTGACACCAGGACTGGGAAAGAGAAAGACCCATGGAACCTGGAGTATCTTGTGATGACAGAAAATAACAAAGTTCTTTTCAAAAATGGGTTTTATCAAAAGAAAAGACACAGGAGACAACATGAGAGATCTCCCAATGACCAAAGCTGGAAGAATTTCAGCAATGCCATAATTGAGTGTTGAGTTCAGCCCAGGGAATAAGAAGATCCATGAATATTGCTAACACAGATAGGTTGCTGGGTAGTAACTATGGAGAAGGGAAACCTGCTCCTTAAGTAACAAACATTGAGGGTTGCAGGGATTAGAACGGTACTGCTCAGACACCAGTGCACCTGGTCTTTGCTGCAGGTGGGCTGCTGACAGCAGCTGGTGGGGAGCATGCGAGTTTAGGAAGGAAAAGCCACTCCCATCTTCCTCAAAGTACATGCCCCGAAGTCCTCTAGTTATCAAGGGGAAATGTGCTACCCCCTGATGAATCGCGAGACCCCGCTAGGCGAGCTTGGCCAGCAGAGGCCCAGGGTTCCAGGTCCCCAGATCCCCGTGGCATGCACTGATGGGACACTCTGGGAAGATCATGCCCCTTCTGTGTGACTCTTCCCCCAAACCACATGCTCAGTGTGACCCCAGGGAAACCTCTGAGGGACCTGCCCACTCCACAGGGGTCCAGGCATGAGCACCAAGGAGCCCCTTGAGCACATGGAGGGATCTCCAGTCACTTCCTGGACCAGGAAAATGATCCTGCTGAGGAAAATGGGTGAGAGAGCTGAAGGAAGTCTGTAGGTATGTTTTTAACGTACATGTAGCATTTGATCAGGATCAGCAAGGGTCTATGGCAGATTCCAAAGCAGTACTTCAGTTTCATCATTCAAAATGCAGCTAGTCCACGCTCTCTGGTGAAGATGACTGCTTCCCTAAATAAGCCCATCTACACCTCTGAAGAAATGATAGACTTGTGTATCTAAATTTAACAACTAAATGCTGTTAGTAGACTTGGAGAAATGGCAGACTGTGGCTTAACGGAGGATCCACTCACAGATGTCAGGAAAGGCTGGTGGGGCCTGCAAGTTTCTGGAATGCAGATGAGAGGGCAGCAACTTCACACTGGGCAGAACAGGCCCTGCCTCCTTTTAACCCAGGCAACCCTATCGGAGGGTGGAGCGTTAAGTAATTCCAGTTCACAAATGATTCCTCAGGCTGGATGAGGCTTGCCACAGTGGCTACTGTTTTTTGAGGGTCAACTACAGGTAAATCTTGAAACATTATTTCATGGAATTCTCCAAAGCAAAACAGGAAAACATAGCACCCGGTTTTAAAGATGAGGAAGCAGAAGCATAGGAGGACAGGGGAACTGGCCAAGGCCAGAAACAGGGCTGGCTCTCCTCCCCTTCCTCCATATGCCCACCCCACATGCAGTCACTGAGCAGGATCTCAAATTGATATGCAGATTCACCAAGTCCCTGCATGTCCTCTTGGTAACATTCCCTCCTAAGGAGATGGAGGAAGCCAAAGGCAGAGCAAGAAAAGACATCTGGACAGAGCAGGGAGAGGTGTCCAGAGACAGAGTGGCCACGTCAGATGTGATTTTGGCATCCTGGATGCTGGGTCTGTGTTCTCAGAGACAAGTCGCTTCGGACCAAAGGAAGCCATCAGTGAGTGGCTGGAAAGATAGCTCAGCTGGAAGAGTGCTTGCCTCACAAGCACAAGGCCCTGAGTTTGATCCCCAGTACTGCAAAAAAAAAAAAAAAAAGGAAGGTGTCAGAGGAAGACTCACTGTGCCAGACAGAGCAGGATCTGTGGGAAGGTGCATTGAGGTTACCATGGAAACCAGCCCCTTTCCCTGCACTGCTCAGAGCACTGGTTTTTAAGGAGATGGTGCTGTGTGCTTCTTGGGAATATGATCAAGGGAAAAAATGTAGCCTCCCTTGGTATCTCCTGACCTGACCAATGGCTGGGCTTGCCCACGAGCCAGCACTGCTCCTCCAACACCTGGCCACTACCTGTTCATTCACCTCCAGCTCTTCTCTGCGAGCCTGGTCAGTGACCCCTGGGCTAGTGGTGGCAGGGCAACCTTGTGTGCACAGCTGTGCTCTCCACATCCAGCGCTGGCACAGGGAGTGGCTCTGTTCCTTGAAGATACCTCTATTGCCTGGGAGGGTGGCCCTGGGCAGCATGCCTCCCTGAGCTATCCCAGTCACCCATCCTGGAGGACCAGTGCTGAGGCCAGTTTTTCCAAGAACTCCTGGTGGACACCCACACTGGCTGCCCCTCTGGTCCCAGAACATCTGGAACAATCAGACCCTCTCCCCTTCGGCTCTGCTACCCAACCTTGATCCCATCTTACCTGGCAGCCTCTCAAGAAGGTTCCCATAATGGATAAACAGATTTTTAAGTGTACAAAAGCTGCAGAGGGGGTGTTCTTAATGTGATCATTGCCTGGCTCCCCCTGGAGCCCCCAACACCCAGAAGAGCTCTGTGAGACCCAACCTCCAAACTCAGGAGCTTGCTCCTGAGCAAACCTCTTGGTTAGGCCCTTGCAAGAAATCTGCCACTCCAGGGATGTCCATGGTGGAACTGAGGCCTCCTCTGATGGGAAACTCCTAACTCCACTGGGAACAGCACTCCTTCAGGGTCAGTCCTCAGAGAGAACAGCTGCCATCATGGCTGACCGCCCAGCACCATTATTTCCTATTGCACACCCACGGCTGACTCATTACACAGAAAAGATAGCTTTGGTTTGCTTCTTGAGGCAATGGAGTGACAAATCTATTTATAACAGGATGTTTGAACTTGTGTTTATTAAGTTTTCAGTTGACTCTGTGTAATTGAAAAATGCACTGGGTGTTGATGTCCTGGCCATGTGGATCAGCTGGCCACTGGAGTGGAAGGCCAGCTCTGAGGCCACCAGGCCACACCAGCACTGGTCCCTGAAGGCAGGCTGAGGGCACAAGGAAGAACTGTCTGATACCCTGTGCCCAACAGCCAGCACCATGGGAAGGGCAGAATCCCTCCTCTCCCCACACATTGGGCATCAGGCCACCATGCCCAGCACAGCGATCAGCTCAGGGCCTCCACTTCTAACTCTACCCACCGTCCACCAAGCTCCACCTCAAGTGGCCTGCCATCTAAGATAGAGGAAACACATGACATGATTGCAAACTAAAGGGCGAGATGCAGAGACCTGTGGTCACACGGCTGGTGGAGCTGTTAGGACACTGTTAGGACACTGTTAGGTCACTGGTGGCAAAACACCTTGGTTAGGATTGTAGCTCATGTGGCCTTGGACAAGCTGTCTCTACTCTGCCTCTGTGTCTCCATCTTGAGATGAGGCTGATGGATGTGGTACTGGGGCAGGGCACCCACCCCCAGGGACTGGCAGGAGGGTTAAAGGAATTAAGTGGCACACAGCACTGACACTTGGCACAGAGCAGGGGTTTCTAGGCACATGCTACTCTTGGCATTGACCATGGAGCCCGAGTCCCAACTGAGGACAAGTGTGCTGCTTGATGGCAGCTGAATCTGACTTCCTAGGGATCCGCTGTAACCTCGCAGTGTTGCTCAGGGTCCTTTACAGAACAGAAGCAGTTCTGGGGGCAAAAGGGTTACACAAACCTGGGTTTAAATCCCAGTTCCTCTAGGGAGGCCTGAGGGCAGGCTCTTTGTCCCTCTGAGCCACAACCTCTTCATATGCCTAGCAGGGTCAATAGCCCCTCCCTCCAAGGTCACACAAGTCTAAACAAGCTGATTAGAGGAAGGTCTCCACCCCCCTCCCCGGGCCCATCCTGTTCCTCCTCAAGCTGTGGGGAGCCACCAGGTGTGTTATGTTGAAGCCACCGGCAGACCCTTCCTAGGCCACATATCCACATCCAAGGCTGGCTGCAGACTTCAGGGTGGTGACTGTACAGCATGGTCTGTCCCGAAAGCCAGGTGCCAGAAAAACCACCCAAGGCAGAGTGTCAGGAGGTGGGGCCTGGGGGAGGCGTTTTGGTTACAGGGCCTCCAACCTCAGGAATGGAGGAATCCACATTGCAAGGGCCAGAGGCTGGGAGCCCAGTCCAAGAAGCTGACCAGCAGGGGCTTGTGGAATGAACTCTGAGCTGCAGGTGTCCAGGTGCATCTTCCAGTCCTCACTTAGGACCTCAGGTCAGGTCAGGCCCCATTCCAGCCACCGGGGCTGGCCCGTGACTTGGGGACCCTGCCCAGCATTGCCATCAGTTTCACTAAGAAGAAGGTAGATGAAGCTGTGAGGGACAGTCCAGGTCAAATGTAGAGACCCATGGTCACATGGCTGGTGGAGCTATTAGGACACTGGTGGCAAAACACCTGGGTTAGGATCTATCTTTATTTTTTTCCTGTCAGAAAATTTTGAGAATTACACCAAAAAATACTTAAGCCTCTGCTATCTACTGACAAAAATACACCACAAAATTATAAAGCGCTCAGTGGTTTTGCGTGGGACAATTTGTTATTCTGCTTCAGATGACAAATGAATTTACAGGTGACTCTGGTGATGAGAGGATGGGGAGGAGGAAGAACAGATGAAAGTGTTTGGCAGGGCAGTTTGAGCAATAGTAGCCTTATTACCTGGCTGTTCTATATAATGATTTCAACAACACAGCAAGCCACAAAAAATACCCTTTGACTGGCCTGTCAGAGACTAATGGGGAAGAGTGACACATCTCACATAACCAATTCTCCCAGCCAGTCCCAGACCTGCTGACCATGGAGCCAACACAGGCCTGGGATGGGCCTCCCTGAAGCATGTGAGGGTCTGGGAGCAGGAGACCAGGGTGATGCCAGACGTGATCCTTCATCAGGAACTTCTAGAACTCGGTTGCAGGCTTTGGACAAATGTGGTCTTTTAACACAACCAAGTAGCAAAAGGAAGTCCCCATTGTCAGCTCATTGTAGAAACGGCCAGGCTTTTTTGCACCCCATCTTAGTCTTTTCCTGACTGCCGTTCGTGGCCCCTAGTCACCATACAGGTCTGGAGATTTCCACACTGTACCACAAGGCTGAGCCCCTCATGCTGGTTAGGCCTTCTTCCTGCAGCCACCCCTTCCTCCTCTTCCTCTCTGCCCTGCCAGCTCACAGACACGTGAGCACCCAGGAGTAGATCTAGAAAAGCCAGAAAAAGGCAAAGACAAATTTGTCCATGTTTCAGTGCCTGCCACTGCAAGTCAGGGCCAGCTCTCAGAGCCCCAGGGGGCTGCCTAGCCCTGGCACCAGTGCCCACCCCCAGTTCATGCCCATCTTGCAAATGAACCAGAGGTCAGTGTGCTTCACTCTGGACTGTGTGCATCCTGGGCTTCAAAATGCCAAACCCGATCCTTCTTTCCACCCAGGCCACTCCTAGCTTTCCATGCTCCTGCCCCAGTGACAGAACAGGGGCAACCAGGCAGCTCCTGTCCATCACTCACTCAGCTGAGCCTGCACTGGGGCTGAGGCTCTTCTGAGATGCCCAGGGACTCAGCTTCTCACCTCACCACCTCCCAAGTGGAGCCTTCCCATGCTCTCTGTTCCTTTTCTGTTTCTCTCCTTTTCTGTTTTTTAACTGTTCCTAACAAAGAAGAAGAGATGGCTTTGAGAATATCTTACATGGGAACAATCAATAGGAAACATGCCTTTGTACGTGAGCCTGACTTGGGGCTGAATCAACTATACCAAGGGACAAAGGAACATCAGTTCAGACAACTCCAGTGCACCACATTTTTGGAGAGTGCTGCCCCACCCCCCATCCCCCACCCCACATCCCAGGAGTACAGTGCTGTCTGCCCACTCAAGCTTGGCTGAGCCTGGGGGCCCCGTGTCCATCTCCATCCCCACTCCGGCTCTGGTGGGCCCTTAATGGCCCTGGGTCTTGGGCGACTTGGGCTTGTGAATGACTGGTGGTGGCTGACAGCCAGGGCCTGATGGCCTGGGCAGTGCTCTGCTTGGCCATGCTGTAGTGGTTGATGACCATGTAGAAGCAGCTCCTGGATTTAGGGTCCTGGGATGAGTAGTAGGCATCCAGGGAAACTGGGATGAAACGCTTGTGTTGGGGAAGAAGGAGACACCATCAGGGGTGCACAGCAGCATGGCCAGCCCACCCACCCCACCACACAGCATCCCACAGAAGCCCGGCTCAGTGCACAGAGGACAACACCCCCAGTCAATCCTGCCCCTCCCCTGGCCGTCACCATCACCATTGCTTGGAAGGAGCCAGAGGAAATGAACCTGGGGCTGACCCACCCAAGGCCAGCCTCCCTTGTTTGTGGATGGTGGGGCTGTGCAGGCACCACTGACCCCAGCTCCCCTCTGCTGGCCCCAGGGGTTGCCCTGGACTGCTGCCCACAGACTGTGGCTGCTTATTCTATGTTCTCCATTTAACATTTGTATCTCTTTTCTCTTATTTTTGAAGTCTTTGTTCCTAACAATATTAATATAATTGTGCATTTGCATTATCTTTTAACATATGAAGAACAGTCACAAAGTAATTCCAGTCTTCCTCCTCAGAGTCAGACCACTGAATGAACTTGGACTTGGCTCCATGGCTCTCTGGGCCCATAGAGTCCCCAGCTTAGAAGGGTTGTCATTTTCTGACCATGCGATGGTACACCAGGTGACAGTGTCTCTCCTTTCAAAGTGATATTCAATTACCCGAGACAGCAGACACCTTGTTGTAAAACAGGCTCTGTGGGAGGTGACTCCTGATGCAGGCTCAGGTAAGCCTTCCTGTGCTGGTGAGTCCATGCCAACTTTGCTGTGTCATTTTCATCTTACGGTGGGCCTGTCATGTCACAACCCCTCCGAAGTCATGGGCATCTCTACCTTCCACTGAGGGTGGACATCAGCATGTCATATGCCTCAGTCACTTGAAGTATTTATTTTCTTTCTAAGTTTATGTTCTCAACTTGATTTAGGGCCAGGTTCTTGGTTTAGCTTGTTTCTAATTGTCAGGGTTTTCTTTCTTCTTATTTTAAAATTTTTTCAAATACATCAGTCACTTAAAGTCTCGTGGACAAATGTCTAAGCAAACACACCAGAGGAGCCTGACTCCTGTCCCTGTCCCTCCACTCTGTTTCCTCTCTGTCCCTGAGGAACCGTTTTTAGTAATTTTTTTTATTATAGGTCTCAATTTAATTGAATAATTTGGGAGGTAAGTCTAAAGGGTTTTTAATTCTTTTTTTTATTTTTGCAGACTGCATTTTGATTCATTGCACACAAGTGGGGTACATCTTTTTGTTTCTATGGTTGTGCACAATGTAGATTCATACCATTTGCATAATCATACATGTACATAGGGTCATGATGTCTGTCTCATTCCACCATTTTTCATACCCCCTGCTCCTTCCTCTCATTTCCCTCTATGTAATCTGAAGTTCTTCCATTGTTCTCTCACCCCACACCCCCACTATTTATCATCATCCACTTATCAGAGAAAAAATTCAGCCTTTGGTTTTTTGAGATTGGCTTATTTCACTTAGGATGATATTCTCCAATTCCATCCATTTATCTGCAAATGCCATAATATTATTATTCTTTATGGCTGAATACTATTCCATTGTGTGTATATATACGCATTTCTTTATCCATTTGTCAATTGAAGAGCATCTTGGTTGGTTCCACAATCCAACTATTGTGAATTAAGTTGCTATAAACATTGATGTGGCTGTGTTTTAATTTATCCTTCTGGACTTTCTTTCTTAAAAAGTAAGCTACAGCTTTCACTTCCCTTTCCTCACACAAGGGCCAATGGTCTCTTTTTTCCTTAAGCTAGAAGCTGTTCTACCTGCTGAACTGGGCCATTCTCGTCTGTCCTCACAGTGCCATGGAACTCCACCCTGTGCATCTACCGTAGTTCACACAGGTGTCCCCAGCTCCAGCTATTCCCAACTGTTAGGTCCTGGCCTTCAGCCATGAGGAGGGTGGTCTGGGGAAGTCATAGGGCAGAACTCAAGGACCTGTTCATGTTGGAATGTGATTGATCACCACCCCAACTTTGGGGAGCCCTCCTCGTGGAAGTGTGGACGGCTTCACCTCTTTCCTCACCTGTGGGGTGAGGTTTGAGATGGGGATGCTCAAACCTATTTTTCAGAATTGTTGTGTGGCCTGATAGAAAGCTTATGAAAATGTGCAGCCAAGAGCCTGAGATGCAATGAATGCCTAGTAAATGGTGATTATAAACATTATAAATCAGATTCCGTTTCTACTGTAACTAAGGTGTCAAGAACCCAGCATCTGGCAGGCCTTTCTCCAGCTGATCCAAATGAATCCTATCCTTAAAACCTCCCAAAGATCTTTGGGGCATTACCAGCCCCACTTTATGGGCATCAACAGCCCATGTTTCAGGTGAGAAAACAGGTTCACAGGGGTAGGAAGGTTCTTTCAGGTTACACAGGTGGCTCAGTTCTTTGAAGGAAGGTTTGCAGCTGGAGCAGTGGCCAGGAGAGGGGCCCACCACGAGACCAGGCGGGAAACCTTAGAAGTGCCCATCTTCACAGCTCTGTGGAGCACTGTGAGGTAAGGACCCTGCCCACCTACCAGGAAGACTGTGCCAAGAGGAAAAAGTAAGGGCCAGTGCTGGTGAGCTCTGCTCACGGCTGGACACCTCCTGACCCTGGACAGGGCCAATTGGGAGAGGAAACTAACGCTGTGCTTGAGGCTGCGGCCTCAGGAAACCCAGAAATTCCTTGCTGGATGCACACTGGGTTTCAAACAGTCTGCAGAGGGGTTGTCAGGCTCAGAATTTGGGCACCAATGAATTGAAGACAGTGGTCAACCCCCAACTGTAGCTGACAGTGACCGGGGACCACCTACCCACTGGAGTCCCTTAACTTGAAGACAATCCCTCTGGGCAGTTGTGGTCACAGGTGAAGGCTTTGTAATCCACCAGGAACATGATGTAGGCAAGGAACACTAGGGCCAGGCTGACGAGGATGGTGACCTGCAGGACGACAAGCCTGAGGGCCAACCACGGATCATGCCAGCTCTAGCCCACACGTGTGCAGCAGGCAGGTGGCATGCTAGAAGTGAGGGAAGGGACCTAGCACACTGCTCTGCCTGGGCTTTGTCACTGATTCACAGTGTGCACTCAGGCCTCAGTTTCCTCTTATGCAAAATCATCTTGAGGCTCTTCCTTGAACCCACACCAACTAACTTTCCTGTGGGCTGAGTGGCAAGGGGCTATTGATCAGCAGGCACTCCTTTCCAGAGCCTCCAACCTCTGCTGTGACCACCCCATCACTGTTGAATTCCATCTCAGACATCCACTGCCTCTCTGGCCTCTGTGTGGACACCTAGTGCCTAAACCACCCCGAAGGCTCTCCTGCCAGCCCACACTGGCTGCACTAAAGTCTTACCCACTGGCAAGCAGTGCCAACCCACACTGCAGTTATCAGGCCTCAATCCTGATGTGCTCTTTGCCTCTTTCCCACACTGTACTTCCAACGTTCTGGGATCATCCAGAATCCAGCACTTCTTACAAATTCCATCATTTCCAGCCTTGCTCCTAGCCACTATCTACCAGCAAGCTTGAGGAACACCATCAGGATTTATCAGGAGGGAGTAGGTGAATAATTTCAGAGGCAGCTCCAGGTTTACACTGGCCTCATCGCAGCCCCTGTGCAAGGTAGATATTAGGGATTCTGGGATTCTGGGTGGAATATTCGTGTGTATTATTTTTAAGAGTCTTTGAGTCTGTTAGTCTAGAAATGTTACAGAACTCCTCTGCTGGATAAAGGAATCCTCTTGATTTAGAAGAAAAATGAAAGCAGCTTTGGGAACCTTTCTCCTATCTCTCCCCACCCCAAAGCTTGTTTGTGGATGGGAGAGGACAGGAGGCCATGAGGCTCCAAGCAAGCAGAGCTGCTTTTTGGCAATTTTAAGGCCAGATGGGAGAGGTGTGGGAAGGCAGAGGGGAACAGGGAGGAAGGAGGGAGTCAGTCAGAATCCTCTGGGTGGAGACTGGAAGAGAAATCCCATGCACGTGTGTGTAGGTTTCAGACAGAGAGGTGTGCTGTTCAGTTTTAAAGTACAGTTGGAGCAGTGTGCTTCCCACCCCTCCACTCCCCAGTTCCCCTGCTAAAGTGTTGGACAGGAATCAGCTCCAGCCATGGACTGGGGTGGAGACAGTGTAGAGTGAGTTCAAGTGGAGACAAGACCAGACCAGAGCCATGTAGAGCTGAATGGAACAGTTCATGGAGGCTGAATCTGGCACATCAGATGTCCCCATGTCACTCATCCACCTTCAGACCTCCCAAATATGGCACTGGAACAGTACAGGAAAGGGTGTCACCCAGGACCCCTACATTGCACACCGATGCTGAGGACCTAGGAACACTGGTCAATAGACGTTTGTAAAGAAGCTAAAAATGCCCAGATTTTCCAAAAACCAAAATGCAGAAACAGTCCCAATGCCCATCAACTGATGAGTTGATTGTCAGATTGTGGCACATCAACCTCCGTATCCACAGATTCCACATCCATGAATGTCATCAACTATGGGGATCAAAATAACTGGAAAAAGTAAATTGCTTTCTTTCTGAAAATGTATAGATATTTTTCTTGTCACTATTTCCTAAACAATATAATGTAACAATTGTTTACACAGCATTTACTTTGTGCTAGGGATTATGAGGAATCTAGAGAGTTAAAGTACAAAGAAGGATGTAGATAGGTACCATGCAAATACTATACATTTTATATAAGGGAGCTGAGCATCTGAGGATTTGTGCATTTACAGTGGTTCCCGGATCCAGTGACCATGACTCTTGAGGGATGACTGTGTATCTACACAATGGAACATTATTCAGTCACAAAAGAGAACAAAGTACATTACAAATGCAGAGATACCTCAAAACCATATGCTAAATGAAAGAAATCAGATGCAGAGGGTCAGGTCGTATGTGACTCCATTTGTATGAATTATCCAGAATCTATGGAGACAAAAGCAGATCGGTGGCCTCCAGGGGCTGTGGGGGCAGAGAAGCAGTGGCTGATGGACCCAGGGTTTCCTTTTGGTCGTGATGAAATGTTCGGGAGCCAGATAGAGGCGATGTTTGTGCAACATTATGAATGTTCTAAAAGCCACCCAATTGTTCACTGTAATGTGATTGATTTCATTTTTGTGACTTCAACCTCATTGTTTTTAAAAATATATGTTCATGGCCTGGCAGCATCCTGGCACCCACAGCTCTGCCCAGGAGTGGGGAGCCATCTTCCTCAGTGATGGCCACAGAGCCACCTGTTAAGAGCTTAAAAATGTGCTAACAGCCCTTGACCTCATGGAGCATGCTGCCTGTGCCCAGCCCAGGGTGCTGCTCCCAACAACAGCAGTAGGCAAAGGCACAGCCATGTCTGTGGCATGGGACTCAGACCCCCTGCAGGCAGAGAGGGAGTACAGAAGCACAGCACCCACCTGCCACCTCCAGCAGCCTGAGGAGGGACCAGGTGTCCTGGGAACACCTCCCACCCCAGTGACCACTTGCAGAGCCCTGGACCTCTCAGCCAACTTGGGCATTGGACCAGAGGCCCAAACGTAAGCAGGTGGCCCCAGGCAGGGCTGGACACTCCCATGGCCACAGCAGGTGAGTGAAGGGGCCCCTCCCGATGGTCCCTGTGTTCACAACCTCCACCCAGGAGGAGCAGGGTCTGATTCACAGAAGTGTCACCAGAGCTTGAAATGTGAGCAGAGAGGCCTTCACCAAATGTTGCTGGAAAAAAGAGACGTGAGGCAGGGAGGGACCGGACCCTCCAGGGTGGTGGTTTCAGCTCCCACTTCACCAGAGGCAGCTGAGGGCCTTTCAAAGCTGATGCCTGGGTAGCTGAAACTGCAAGGAGTCTAGTTTCACAGGTCAGGGCCATGGGCATTGCTGTGAAGTCTCCAGGTGATGACTGTGTGGGGCAGCCAGGGAAGTGCCTCTCCTCTGTGTAGTGCTGGCTGGCCACACATTGTTAGCATCACCCAGGCAGCATTGGAGACAATCCAGGTTCTCTGGTCCCACCCGGACCAATGACATCAGAAACTCTTGGGGGAGGAGTTCAGGCCTCAGGATGTTTTGAAGCCCCAGGTCCCTCCCTAGTGCAGGTGGAGTAGTGCTGTGTAGATGGGGAACAGCTGGCCCTGATGACCAACCGGCACCATCGGTGTGAGTGCTAAGCAGGTGCCAGGACACAGCCCACCCAGTCCTGGGATTCTGCCCAACCAAGGCCACCCCACATCAGGTTGGGTCACACGTTCCATAGCAACAGGGTGAGGATGCCCAGGGTGACTCTAGCCAGAGTCTGCCTCCCTGTTCTGAGGTTTGGTAACTCCTGTGACTTAGGTCTGTCATTCCTGAAGAGACTCAGGAGGCTGGGCAGTGGCAGTGAATCAGGTCTCACTACCCCTCAAGACCTCACAGTCTTCAGGTGAGGGAGAGGTAGACAGATGGACACAGGCAGTTGCAGCACATGGGGTGGCACTGTGACCAATGCAGGTCTCAAGTGCTGAGGCCAGACTTGGGCCACAGAGTGGAGTCAGTGGCTCAAGGAGACCAGTGAGAGGAGTAAGATGGACACTAGAGCTGGGTCTGAATTCCTGAGAACAGTCTTCCTTGGTTTTCCAAGTGGGGGAGAGGCTGGAACCTTGGCTGACTCCAGGCTGGATTTCCTGCAGGCCATGGTGCTGGCGCATCCTACAGAGCTGGCCCCCCTAAGCCAGCCTCAGCCTTTATGGCAGATTTGTGGAATTCAGAGCCACTGGTGCCTGATCCCTGCAGCAAAGCTCCTGTGGGGAGGGTGGGGCTTCAGGGTCCCGAGAAAAGCCTGCTTCCCCACAGAGACCTCTGCACATGAAAGCCTGGCTCCACATCAATATTTATTAACTGGGTTTATAAAACCTCATTCCTTGGGGACATTCTAAAGCCCTTAGTCTCACCTCCTGAATTTAACAACCTGGGACCAGCAATAAATAGCTTGTTGGCTTTCTGATGCTAGAGGTGACTGGTCCATCAGAAGTTATCCTGGCTACTTGATGCTTCCTCTCTGTTCCCCATCTTCCCACTCACTGGCTCTTCACTCACACAGAATGGGTGAATTACAGGGTCCAAGGTGAGCCAGGCACTGCCCATGGTCACTGCCCCAAGGAGCTGCACCAGGCAGAGTAGGCATTGGACGCACAAGTAACCAAATCATGAGAAAACAAGAACAGAATGGGACCTGGAACAGAGGGTGTGGAGGAGAGGGCAGTCCGAGCAGCAGAGCCAGGCAGAGGTGACCCAGGATGGGACATTCTAGGACATCCCAAAGATCCTCACAGGAGAGGAGTACAGTGTTCCATAGGACCTGGGAGGAGCAGAATGACTGTGACAGGAGATGCAGCAAGGGACAGGGACCAGCCATTGGAAATTTTGCAGGCCCATCCAGCCTCATCCCGCTGGTGAGCCAGCTGGTCCCAGGGCTTTCAGCAAAGCCCCACTTTGCCTGGCCCCTGCTGCACCCTCTAGTCTCATGTCGGTCAATCCCTGGCTCACTGCCCTTCTCAGTCCCAGCCCATGCCTGAGTGTCTCTGGCCTGCCTGGTTCTCCTCCTGGTACCTCTGCTGGAGGGCCAGCGAGAAGGTCTCCTCAGCCTCCCTGCCAGCCTGGCCCCTGCCCCGGCCCTGCCCCACCCCTTCCCTGGAGCCCAGCTGGCTCAGGCTCATCCTCACCACCGTGTCCCTGAGACCCTCCTGCTGAGAAGGCCTGAGCCTTAAGTGCCAGCAAGTGCCCTCCTTCTCTGTGCTAGGCACAGAAGATCCTGAACTGCAGTGTCAAATTGCAGTAATACCACACACACACACACACACACACACACACACACACACAGAGGGAGTGGGACACAGGCAGATGCAAGTGCAACCTGGTTGAAAGCACACTGTGCCTTCATCCCGTCTCTCAGTCCCATCCACCAGCAACCATACATGCACTCAAAGGCCCTTCACCTGGAAAGAAGCAAAACTCAGGTTGACAGACTGCACCAGGCAGCCCAGGATTCCTCTTCAAGTTTTGGGGTGAGAGAGAGACTAGAGGAAGATCTAGCAGTGGACTCTGGAGCTGGCGATGCTGGCAGAGATGTTCCAAGACTGAAGTCCACAAACCACAGCTCCATGGAAGAAGAACGGTGGTCAGGGAGGTGGCCTAGCAGGAGGGAGAAGAGTAGGTGCTGGCTGCCTGGGTTGCTGTCACCAGTGTCACCAGCAGCACAAACACAGGAAGTACCATTGTTACATCCATTTTGCTGATGGGAAAGGTACTTTGAATAATGACTTAATTTCCATAATTACCCTTGGAGGCATATCTTGGTTGCTTTATCTTCCAAAGAGACCAGGGCACAGAGAAATCAGGTAACTTGCCTAAGTCCACACAGCTTGAAAGTGTTAGAGCTGGGGTTCCAGTTGGGCAGTCTGGCTCCAACAGCAGATGCTGGGGAAATGGGTGTGAGGAAGCTAGAGCTCTGGGCCCCATGGAGCTGTGACTCTGTGGGGTGTTGGAGGTGTGTCTGGGCTCTCACCATTGACCAGGCTTGTCGTGTCCCTCGCCCGCAAGAAAGCACGACCCAGGAATCTTCCTTCAGCAGTTTAATCAGGACCTTAATATTATAAAACCATGGTTTTTCTTCTTCCACCTCCTGAGCCGAATTCATACACTTTTATACTCTTGCAATAGCCAATCTACTCCTGCCACTTGGCTTATGTTCATAGGTGCTCCCATTTGCAACAGTTGGCTCAACCAAATATGGGC
>NW_025920179.1:321953-412561 GCF_902686445.1 Sciurus carolinensis
TGCAAAAATGTGATGAAGCTTTTAATGGAAAAGTATACATATCTCAGTAGCTGAGAAATCATATGGAAAAGAAGTCCTACAAGTAAAAAGAATGTGGCAAACATTTATTTGTCAAAAATTATTTTTAATTATTTCCAATTAGTTACATGTGACAGTAGAATGCATTCAGACTAATTGTACACAAATGGAGTACAGATTCTCCTTCCACAGACTGCAAGTATTGCAGACACAAAGGTAGTTTAATCACACATGTATTCAGGGTAATGATGTCCTGATCATTTCACTGTCATTCCCCTCCTTACATTGATTCCTTTCCCCTCACTACCTTCTGCACAATCCAAAGAGTCTTTATTCCAATTTCCCCCATTATGGATCAGCATTTGGCTGCTAGAGGAAACATTTGGCCTTTAATTTTTTTGGGTTTGACTCGTTTCACTTATTGTGGTATTCTCTATATCCATGTAGAAAATGCCATAATTTCCTTTTTCTTTAAGTCTGAATAATATTCCATTGTCTGCATATACTACATTTTATTTATCCATGCATATGTTGAAGAGCATCTGGGTTGGTTCCCTAGTTTAGTTATTGTGAACTGTGCTGCTATGAACAATGATGTGGTTGAGTCACTGTGGTATGCTGGTTTTAAGTCCTTCGTGTGTAGACCAGTGAGTGGGATACCTGGGTCGAATTGTAGTTTCATTCTCAGTTTTCTGAGAAATCTTAATAAAATTTCCAGAATTGTTATATCAATTTGTAGAACAAGCAGCAATGTACGAGTGTACATTTTTTCCACACATCCTCAATAGGTGTTGGAGAGGATGTGGGGAAAAAGGTACACTCATACATTGCTGGTGGGGCTGCAAATTAGTGCAGCCACTCTGGAAAGCAGTGTGCAGATTCCTTAGAAAGCTTGGAATGGACCCACCATTTGACCCAGCTATCCCACTCCTTGGCCTATACCCAGAGGACTTGAAATCAGCATACTACAGAGATACAGCCACATTAATGTTCATTGCTGCTCAGTTCACAATGGCCAGACTGTGGAACCAACCTACATGTCCTTCATTTGATGAATGGATAAAGGAACTGTGGTATATATATGCAATGGAATGTTACTCAGCTATAAAGAATAATAAAATTATGGCATTTGCAGGCAAATGGATGAAATTGGAGAATGTCATGCTAAGTGAGATGGGTCAATCTCAAAAATCCAAAAGGCGAATGATCTCACTGATAAGTGGATGAGACACATAATGGGGGGTGGGTGGAGGGTAAGAATGGAGGAAGGAGGGACTGTATAGAGGGGAAAAGAGGGGTGGAGGGAAGGAAAAAATAACAGAATGAATCAAACATCATTACCCTATGTAAATGTATGATTACATAAATGGTATGCTGTTACTCCATGTACAAACAGAAACAACATGTATCCCATTTGTTTACAATAAAAATAAATTAAAAACAAAAGAAGGGCACTTGCCTGCCCTTCCACTATGTAAGAATGCAGGAAGAAGATGCCATCTAGAAAACAGAGCCAACTTCTGCTGGATGCTGAATCTACTAGCACCTTGATCTTGGACTTCCCACCTTCCAGAATTGAGCAATAAATCTCTGTTTTTTATAAATTAAAAGAAAAAAACAATGTGAGGGCCATACTCTGCAAGCCCTAAGCAGGAAGGTGCTTTGGAGTGCAGCGAGGGGGCAGCCGGGTCTGCGCGAGCTGCCTCGGGATCTTTCTGGATGAAAGGGGCACAGAACATGTGTTCCTTTCCAAAGTCCAGTCTGTGCTCTCCCCTGGCCTCTCCCCTGCCTGGTGGATGGAAATGCACTCTGCTCTCCTCCCAGGTCTTCACAGGCAGATGTAGTGGTTCATTCAATGAGGACAGGAGTGCCCAGGGGCCATGCAGCTGGTGAGAGGGAGTGACCAGAAGAGGCATGGCAGCATGCCCATGATGGTGCTCTCCTTCCCAGCTCTGGCCTCAGGTCAGAACTGTCCTGCTGCCCCACTGAGCCTTCCACCCCCACCAGGTAGCGCTGCCCTTCATGGTGTGGCCTGCTCTGCCCAGGGTCATGCTCACAGAACACATGGCCTGATGGGAGTGGGTGGACTCGGCTCCTCAGAACCAGAACTTGGCTGCCTGTGTGCAGCTGGGCCATCCTGCTGGTCAGTCAGCCCGCAGCCTTCCACCAGCACCTGCCACGCATTCAGAAGGGAGGGGCCAAGCAGGTCATGTTCCTGGAGTGGAGCCTGCACCAGCCTCTGGATTCCCTTCCCATTGGCTCTCTGGATGTCCAGGGGTCTGGGCCCACATTCTCTTCATGGACATGTGAGCACTTGTGGGTACGTGTGTGTAAACATACATGAACACACACGTGTAAACGTACGCATGTGATCTATTAAAATGCTCAGCCCTCTGCCAGGCCATCTAGAGAAGCACAGCTTTTCCAGGCAGATGCCCTCTTCTTCTCCTTGATGGCCCAGGCCTCTGGCAGAGGAATGGCTCCGTGGCTGTTCACCCACTTATCCCTCCAATGGTCTTCACACCAGAACCCAGCAGTATTGAGCAGGAACAGTGGTGACCTCACAGAGGCATCAGGGGTGGAGGAGTGACCCTCCCTGAACCGAAGGGTGACACAGGAGAAGGTCTGATTGAGAATGATGACACCAGCTCTAGATGGGGATGGTCATGAGGTAGTGGCAGCTTGGTGATGCTCCAGGGTGTCGTGCCATGAACCTAGTTTCAGGGAAGGACTGGAGTTTACAAAGAGGAATGGCCCAGGTATGGTGCCAGCCAGGCTGCTTCTCATGAGCACTGTGAGCCTCCGTGAGCCAGTGCAGTGGAAGGGAACCACAGCCATGGCCTTGGTGGCACTTCCTTGGACTGTTTCTTCCCTCTAAGTGTTCTCAGTCCTTCCTGGCAGGGGCCCGAGGCCCTCTTTCTGCAGAGTGGTATAGGCTGCTGCTTAAAATGGTTGAATGTTTGTGGAGCCAAAGTTTTGAGCATTGCTTAGCCCCGTAAAAGCAGAGACGTGTAACTTGTACTGCACTGAAATTCCTTCCCTGGTCTGCAGAAAGAGGCCTGGTCAGTCCTGGAGCTAGGCCTCAGTGATGGGAAGCTAGTGTGGAGACCATGGAGTTAGCCTACCTGAGAGGCATCCAGCTGGTATGGCCTCTCCGGAGGCTTTGCCTGCCTGTGCTCAGCCACTTCAGCAGCCCCTCTGGATTCCCTGTCTGCCCCAGCGCCTGCTCTAGAGCACCAGTCCCAGGCAGCCACTCCCAGGCTGGACCAGCTACAAATCCCCAGGCCCATACACAAAACCCACACTCCTCGGTGTGGCAGAGGAAGCCTCCACCACCATGCCTGCTTCCACCCCAGGTCCTGGCTCATCCATTTCTCCTCATCCCCAACTGCAGAGAATCCAATGGTGGCCCCCAAAGCTGTGTTCATGCCTCAGCCTCTGGAATCCATGACTGACCTCCAAATGGAAACAGGATCTCTGTAGAAGCTGTTAGGGGTCTTGAGGTGAGACCATTCTAGAACATCTTTGTGAACTCTAAATACAAGGAGGTTAGACCAACTCCCATGCCCAAAAAAATGGAGGCCGAGACTGGAGAGAGGACCTGGAGAGGACAGAGAAAGGGACTCCTTCTGCAGAAGCCTTGGCTGGCAGAGCAGCCCTGTGGGCACTTGGACCTAGATGTCTGTCCTCTGAGGCTCGGAGAACAATCTCTGTTGTCCTAAGCCACCAGTTTGTGCTGGTTCCTTGCAGCAGCCACAGGAGCCTGAAGGTCCCTCCTACCCTTGACAAGATCCAGCTGCACTTTCCTGTCCTGAACCCAAGGAAGCCCTTCCCTTGGCTGGGGACACTCACTAACCTTGAGCGGCCGTCCCAGAAGGCCTTCTCCTCCCTCAGCACCAGAACTTCAAGGTCACCTCTGCACCACTTGTGGTCACCCTGTCTGGCTTCCCTGGGGACAGGGCCTATCTCAGATCATCAATGAGGGACATCATCACACGTCAGTGAGGGGTACAGTGGCAGCAGGAGTCCCTGAACTGGTAAACGATTGAACCAGCCTGAGGGGTTAGAGTGAAACAGAAAGGGAAAGCCCACTGAAGGCAGATCTGTCCCAGCACCATCACCTCCTGGGTGGGGCTGGGATCAGGCTGACCACCACAAGCAACACGTGGTTATTAACTGCCTCCCAGAGACCATCCTGGTCATCGAGGATCAGAAATGGAAATAGAAGATTCGTCTGCTGAGGCTTGAGCATCCCCCCAAAGCTCACATAGGGGCTGGGTTAAGAGGTGTGACCTTTAAGTGGTGATCAGGTCGTGAGAGGTCTACTCCTGGGAGGGGATTGATGTGGTTATCTTGGGTTTGGGTTCTTGATAAAAAATGTACTTCGGGCCCAGTTTCCTCTCTGTTTCACCCATGCTTGCTGCCCTTTGGCCATGTTACAATGCCAAAAGTGGCCCCTCACAAACACAGAAACAGGAACAAGGGTCTTGTGTGGGGTCTGAAATTTATAGACTTTGACCTCTGCTGCTACATACCCTGGAAGGGAAAGAAGTGTTAAGAAAACAAATGCTGGGGAGGGATGTGAGGGCTCTGGCACTGGCCATCTGAGAAGCCAACCCTGGGCCTGACCTGCACAATATGTTCCCACAGGTAATTCCATAACTCTCTGGCCAACTTTTAAAGGCTTCCTGTTTGACAGCTGGGAGAGAGGAAGGACACCAGCACAGGGAAGTCCACACTCCACACCAGAGGCCATCAGCATGCTGGAACCTCTGTAATTTATACTTGGTTTCATTGCTTTATCGTGCACACGTGATGAAATTTATTTCTGTTGATAACTGGGATTTTAGCCGTGCGGTTGTTGAAGTCAGGGTGATGAGATGTTCTGTCTCTTGTTGGAATGTGTGCTGGGGTGGACTGTGAAACTGATGAATGACCACCATGGCAGATTCATAGTCCAGGGTTTGGTGCAACTGTGGAGGAAACTAATAGCTAGCAGGGACTGTGGAGGTCCCTGAGCTACTGCCTGTCTCCTCCATTACAAATTGATGGCATTAAACAAAAAAGTTGACTCTTTTTACATCCTGCCAATCTAATTTTTGCAGCCATCCCAGTATCTCATGGCACAGAGGATGCTAAATGTCGCCTGTGGGATGGGGAGTGGAATATCTGTCATCCAGGCCTGCATCTGCAGTGGAGGCGGTGAGTCCAGGCACCCCTGCCTGTGGCCAGACTGCTGTGGACTGGGTGCCCCATGCTGACTCCCCCAGCCCTCTTCTCCAGGCTGGCCAGTCTTCCTCAGCTAAGCATATGGCTTCACTTTTCTCCATCTTCCCAGGGAACTGGGACAGTTGAGGCCTAAACTGCTTTTCCTTGTTCCTCTCTGAAAGGTTGATGCGAGGAGGAAGGTCCAAAATAACATGAGTGTGATAAGTCATTAGTCATTTTTCACTGCACATATATTAACTTGACCTGCCGTATGTTAATTCATGCAACACTGCCCTCACATCTGGCCACAATAGGAATCCCAACTGGTCCTTCCTCCGGCATGGTGCCATCATTACAGCAACTTCTCTGGCTCCAGCATTAACACTTAGGTGCAGTTCGACTTCCAAATTCCTTACTTGGCCTGGTGTTGAATGAGGGCTGCATGAGAGTGGAAAATAGAGGTTAAAGATGTCCAGCAGGCTGCTTCTCACACAAATGAGAAGGTTCGGTGTTGCTTCATAGAGGCCACTCACTCATTCTCCCGTTGGTGGTTTTTTTGTTGTTGTTGATGCTGTTTTTCACAATCTCTTCTGAGAAGTTACTACTTTTTTGGTTTGGACACATAACAGGGAATCAATGACTGTGTTGTCTATGGTGTAGGAGGGACCTGTTGTCTGTGTGCTGCAGGTAGCTCTGATTCCTTTGACTGAAGCTAGACTCAGCCTTTGTGGGCTCTCTGTGGAAGTGGTGCTCTTGATTGACTTCCCCTTTCCCTGCCCTCCAATCCCTATTTTCCTCCCCTCCTGTTCTTCTGCCTCATCATGTCTACCATAAACTGTGCCAGGTGCTGAGAAACAGGTTAAATAAGGTGCAGATTTGCCTCACTGCTGGATGAAGGGGTTTTCAGGACAGATGTGCAGACCCATGTCTGAACTCTGATATGACACCTGCTGTAGCCAGAGCATGTCAGAAGGGTGTTGATGTGCGGATGTTGCGTCAGGAGAGGATTATCTTTGACTACAGTTGTATCTAAAAAGGTGTTAGGGAGAAACTGAGTAGGGTTTCAAAGAGGAGTTTGCTCTGCCAAAAGATGGTGGCAGCATTCTAACCAATGGGCCTTGAACAAGTGGCTTTCTATGAGGCCCCTAGAGATAGCTAGGTCAGGGTGGCTTTTGGCCAGAGGAGGGAAACAGATATGGGCAAGTTTTAAGTTTCAATCAGAACTACCTGAGTGGGCCTTTCTGTGCCAGGATGAGGATCTTGGACATCTTCCTGGAGAGCAGCAATAGGGAGCCATGGCAGGTAGGGCTGTCAGCAGGAGAGGGCTGTGCTCAGATGTGCATCTGACAAAGATTCCCGGGCAGCAGTTTGAGGCTCTGCTGCAGTTGTCCTTGCTTTATGTCTCACTGGGTCAGCCTCCTGGGACCCTGAGTAGTGGAGCCCAGGCTACACATGGTTGACAATGTGAGCGGGCAGCTGTGACAACATTTGCACCGAGCATGAGGATGGCATTTGTTGCTGAGGAAAGACAGAGAGCAGGGGCCTGGATGAAGCCAATAATGGGTTTTTTAAACATTTGTTTTCTTCTCGCTCTGAACACCTGCCCTCCTTTAACCCCACCGATGGAATTTCATTGTGTCCACATCCACAGATGTCAAGCATGTTTTGGGTGAAGAATGCATCCAGGAGAGAGGGATCCACTCCCTGCCCCTTTGCAGCCCCACACTTCTAGGCCTGCTCTGGAGCTGCTGTTGGGCCGGGAGAATCTGACAGGGTGCAGCGGGCAGGAGACACCTCTCCATTGTGTTCAGCTCCTTTGCTAATCCAAAGGTGGTGCCAAATGTCCTTTCCAGGGAAGGGAGACCAGCACCACCCTACTTATAAATAGCCCAGACTGGCTGGGTCAGGAAAGAGATGGGCCCAGGCTGCCACCAGAGGTGGCTCTAAAGGGCGCTGCAGCTGCCAGCTGGCCCTCTCCCTGGTCACTGTGGGCAGAAACAATGCCACCTTCCCAAAAGGAAGCTGGCAAAGAATACTCTTTCAGGACTTTTACTCTGAGTTTTCCCATTCGCACTGGAACGAGCTGGCCGGCTCCCCATGCACGGACCTCACAGACACAGTCCTGGACTCCAGGGACCTAAATAACTGGGTTTTCCTGAGTTGGGTGTGGAAACTGCTCTTTTCGTTCCACAAGGATTTTTCTTTTCCTCTTTTCTTCTTTCCCCTCAGATCACCTTTCTGTTTCCTGTACCTTATAAAACTTCTGACCAAGTGTCTAAAATGTCAGATGCTAAAATAGCCCATGTTTTTATAAAGTGCTCAATTGTTTAACAGTTCTTTGTGATTGCATTTTTTAAAATTAGTGGTGGGATGTGTTTTTCTTTCTCGCTCTCTCTCTTTTTAAACAAATGTCATGCTTTATGGCAGCACAATCTCGCTGCATTACAGTACTGATAAAAGCAGGCACACCTGCACTATAAAACCCACTTTACATGAAGCAGGCCACTCCTGTTTTATGACCCATCTTAGCCATTGTTCTCGAGTCGTGCCATAGGTGTGCTGTAATGTGCTGGGAGGTGGATGCCTCAAAGATCAGTTTGACAGAATGGTCTAATTTTGCCAACTTTAGTGCCAAAATCTGGATTGAAAAATGGAGGAATAATATCCCAGTAGATGCACAATATGATGTCACTTCCCTGAGAACAGCCAAGATAAACATCTATTTCCAGATCACTTGCACTTACAACATGAATTCTGCCTCCTTTTCAAATCCCAAATTATGGTTCCTGTTTTCTAACAATTTTAATGTTAACCTGATTGATGTTTGAACTTTTCTGACTTTTTCTCAGGCTCAAAGATTTTATTACACTCTGTGGTAGAGGATGCAACATTCCATTCCAAACGTAATGACACTTTTGGAGCCTGCAAACCTGAGAACTTTAGAAAACGATGTGAGGCAGACTGAATAGTTGTGCAGATGGGAGTGAGAACACAGACACACGGTCCAGGATCCCAAGAGTGGCAAGATGCCCTCCTACTGTATGTTCCTCTGCTGCAAGCAAAGCTTTGTTTCAGCTCTCCTCCCATTTCAGGATGGGAGAACTGGTCTGCACCAGAGCAGATCCATGAAGTTAGTGAGAACTGACATCTGTGCTGTGCCTGGTGTGGTAGGTAATGCTCCTCAGGGACACAGGACAACAGACCTGTTGCTCAGAGACAACGTAACCTGAGCTTAATAGGTGCAACTTCTGTGCATGCTCCCCATCCACAGGAAGTGCACAGAACCTTCCCGGGGTACCCGTTCCACAGGCCAGGAAACTGAAAACTAGCTGTGATAAATGTGTGACAGCCGCTAAAGGGAATGCCAGCTCTCACATGCTGTGTGCTTGCTGCATACTGCATGTCATCTGAGCCCTTTCCATGACCTTGGAGCACCCCACAAGGGGGATCTGGCTACTAAGCCAAGTCACAGACAAGGTAGGAGTCAGTGGTTGAGCTATCAGCAGCAAGTGCTCACATGAAGATTCACAACCAGAGTCCAAGGCCTGACCCTGGACATGCACCAATGTTGCCAAACTGGTGAGTGTCATGGAAAGAGACCACGGCACGATGCTTACATGGGCCTCTGTCCCTGGGAGGATGGCATGCAACCCAGAGCCACACCTCTGGGGGCAGTGCCAGCTGTTAAGCCAGCCCAGAGGGGCAGAGCATGCCAGGGGCTTGAGTGCCCTGAGCAGAGCTGGGCTATGCTAGAGGACATCCTCCTGGCCTGGGCCTCCTTGTCCCCTTTGCTCTGGCCAGATGGGAGGCCCACTGTTGGTGATGAAGGTATGGCTGATGGGGTGTCCCAACTGTCTGTTGCTGCCTCCGCCTCCTACCACACACACACATGTGCACGCACTCACACACTCCAGTCTCTCCTCCCCTCATTCCCTCCTTCCCTTTCCCTTCTATCCATGCCCCTGACCCCCAACACACACATAAAAGTAATATATTCTATTCACATAAGGGCATAAAAAATAATGCTGGTTAACTTTCAGCTTGCACCACTCTTAAGCAAAGGTGCCAGCTCCGTGGGTGTAGGGTCCCACTCTGGTCTCATGGGGTGTGGGGGCTGTCATGGGGCTCTGGGCTGCAGAGTGGCTGGTTTCTGGACTGCATCTATGTGGGGTGGTGGGGGGTGCTTGGGGTTGAGTGGGCCTGGTGCTCCACCTCTTCTGTCCTGAGGAGGTGAGGTTGCATCTGTGTCCTGTGGATCAAGTGGGGTGACAGCTCTTCCTGGAGGCTGGTGTGAGGACCAGGGATCCCAGGAAACTGCAGATGTTGTCCTGCTCATAGGGGAGATGGCACTGCCTACCCATCTCCTGAGCTCCCAGGAGCTGGCCTCTCTGTGGACTTCATAGGTCAGTCCACAGGAAGGGGACAAGGGAGGCCACAGGTTCCCTTCCAGGACTGGTGGCACACTCCTTGCCTGTGGAGGAGGCAGGAGCTCCTTGTCAGTGGCTGGGCCATGACATGCCCCAGCAGACTTCCATCCATCCTTACTCAGTGTCCCCAGCTGGAGCGAGCCCCCTCTCCAGCCCCCAGTCTTTGCCTGGCCCACTTGGAATTGTGTTCTGTGTGTAGCTTGTCCTTAAGTGTTGGTCTCTCGTGTAGGCATGGGATCTGGGAAAATAACAGCTGCAACCTACTGTCTTTGCACTTCTCTGACTGTGGAAGACACTAATGACGTTAAACAAATATCCATTTGCCTTCTGGTGGTGTAACTTCCATTCAGATGCCCAGGTGTGAGCCTCCGATGTCTACTGACTGTGAGCTTTCCCATCCCCCCACCATCCCCTTAGAACACAGGGTGCTGGAGGGGGAACTTTCAAGCCCCTTGCACTTTCTGAGAGTTAAAGCAACACAGTGTTTGAAGAGTGTAAGCTCTGAACAAAGGATCTAATGAAGAACGCTCCTCCAGTTTCACGATTTTAATCAGTCACATGCATGTAAGATTCCACATCGATGACTGCGACCAGATGACACTATTTCTGAGAACAGAGGCCTCACTTCTGAGGAATCAGCATGGACTGGAATGAGTCACATGGCCTTCGCTGACAGCAGACCTTCACATACACACCCACAACCAAGAGGGATAGTTTTGTCATCAGGAAACTCCTGAGGTCCATTCCATCCCAACATCCAGCCTGCCCAGGCATCGAAGGAGAGACTGTCGTGTGTGCTGGCTGCCTCTGAGGCTGTGTGTTACCAGGAGTCTGCTCAGAAAGTGGATTGCTAATTGTTTGATTTTTCTGCCAACAGGATTCCCTGCATATTGGAATTGTAAACTCTGTGGATATTTCCTGAATTAAAAGAAAATATATAATAAAATAAATAAATATTAGTTGTTTGGTTGCATAAGCTTTTGAGACCTGCAAGGCTCCTCATCAATTATTAAACATGACGGAAGATGACATTCCTAACTAGTGTGTACATTGTTACAGCAATGCACAGGCACAGAGCTGTGAGGCCCAGATTTTCACGCTCACACTGCTGGGCCCTGAGGTCTTTGCCCAGCAGTTCTAAGTTCTCTACCACGTATTTTCCTTAAAACCCATCAGTGTAGTTGTTAAACAAATATGTGATTTCAGACCTAGAATTCACTGTGTGAAGTGCACAGGTGCGCGTGCACACACCCACACACACACACCCACACATGCACATGCATGTTGCTGATCTGGAGATGAAGTGCCCTTCAGTTTCCACATGTGCGAGTCAATGCATCCTGTGCTGGTTGCAGGCATCGATAGGCAAGCATTAGGCTGCAAGTGGCAACAGGAGAAATTGGATACACTTCATAATTTGGTGGCAGAAGAAAAATGGCAAAATCTTGCTCTGGTCAAAGTCATTAAGGGCCAGGTTCACTACACAATCCTGGTTAGGAGATAAAATATGAGAGGGCAGCTTACATATTGCAGTGATTATATATTTACTGTTCAAAGAAGATTCGCCGAACTTTTTAAAATTAATGGCTTCAAGTCTTTGTTTGGATAGTATGACAAGTATTGAGCCATTTATTGAACTGTTTGCTATTTCACCATCATTAGTGACATCCTCAATTGCCAGCCTTCCTCTCTCTCCCTCTCTCTCTCTCCCCCTCTTTTCTCTCTCTCACTCTCTTTTAAAAGAGAAATAGAGTGGGATTGCTCCCTTCCTGCTCTCACCAGCTTGTAGATATATATTATATATTAAACTATGTGCAATGGATCACTGCAAGTGACAAGTAGTTTTCTGAAGGCTTTGTCATGGCAATGAAGTGTGTGCCTTTCGTACAGTGGTTAATATGAGTCCTTATTCATATTGTCCAAGTCTTCAAAAACATAATTCAGAAAAATGGGCAGCACTTACTAGAGCTAATCTCTTGTTCTGATTCAGCCTTCAAGATCAGCAGCCTGTAAATAAGTAAAAAAGGGCCTAAACGGATTTAGCGCTGTTAATCTTTCCATAGTGGGGATATCTAGCTCTTCAGCCTGCAGTCTTTGTTGACAGAAGTGGCTCTATTGTACCAGTTCCAGTGGCTCTGCAGCAGGCTCCTTTTGAAGGGGCTGCAATCGGCCCTTCTGCACGCATACCACCCTCACCCTGCACCGGCATGATAGGCTGGCTGCAACGGCAGAGGGGGAGATTGGTTTGCGTGTCACCCACAGCATATGCTGGTGTGGGGTGAATGGTGAGGGACGACAATGCCTCATGCTACATGCTTGATGCCTCCTCTTGCTCTTATTTGACTTTGCCTGCTTCACGCATTTTATTATGACAGCCTGAATACTGAGGAGGGAATTAAACTGTTAAGCAGGTGTCAGAGGCTGTCTCGTGTTTAATGCAAGAGTCAGAGCATGTAAGAAATGATGATGAATACAAACAGGCCACATCTTATTTGCTGTGTTTTTATTAGGCTGACTTGAGAGCCCAATATCCACTGCTATGACTTTTCTCTTCTGTTTTCTCAGTTTTGGGGGTAAAATTTCTAGTGCTGGTGACAAACGTGCCTAAATGTGATATGAATTAAAGGCGGCTCTAGGAGATTGTAATACTTGGAAATCATTACCTATAATAATTATGTATAGATAGGAGGTAGTCTCGGCTGTTAAAAGGTCACCCAGTGAGATGTAATTGCCTGTTTCATACTCCACTACATTTACTAGGAGAGAAGTGCAACCCTGCTGACCATCACAGTAAATATGCCATCTTGAGATTGTCATGATACATGCCAGCACTCTCCAGCGCTTCCTGACTGCCCAATTCCTGTGATGGGCTGGGGAGAAAATGGGCTGGAAATGTAAAAAATAAAGACCACATGGTAAGAATGGGAAAATTAAAAATAAAATCTTCAATTAAATATCGCCTCCCCTCACCAGTGTCATGAAAGACAAAAGGTTCCTTCATGACACCAGGACTGGAGAGGTGGTTCCTAGAGGTCTTTGCTGTGGTTCTTCTACACGCAGGGACTGCTCCCCAAGAGCAGCCACTGCATGTCAGAGTCCATGGCTCCAGGGCTTTTGGAAATTTCCAGCGCCTTGGATTGCCCTTTGGAGGGCAGGACCGAGTGCCCGACTGTCCATGCTGAAAGCACACAGAGCCAGTTGGGAGATACTGGATTCTATTTCCTATAAAGAAGCTGAAAATGCAGCAAGTGTTTTGATTTTCCAATTACACTTAGTACGTACTAGAGGCATTGGAGGTCAGGGTGGGGGAGAGAGAGAGAGAGGCAGAAGGAGATGGAGAAAGTTGGAGATCCTTGGGTGTCTGCAGGAAGGCAGAAACCTGTATTTTCTTAAATGTGGCTTTGTTCCCAAGCACACAGAGGTGAGGGGTGTGCCTGGGACCCTTGGGGGAGCTGGGGAGACAAGTGGCTTCCTAGAGTCTCCTTCACAAATCTACCGTGCCCCAGCAAGGGAAACGCTAAGGTCACAGAGCGACAAATTGTGAAAAGAAAAGTCTGTTATTAAACATTCCAGATAAATCACTGTTTGCACTCTTAAGGTATCAGATTCAGGGGCCAAGGAGAAGCCAGGTCAGGGGTCTGCAGAGAGAGTTGAAAGTGACAGTCTCTCCACCTCCTGCCCTGTGGACCTCTGCACTGCTGGACAAAGAGTGTCCTCAGGGTGCATGTCCCCAATGCCAAGGAAGACGATGGGGGCCCCTCCATATCGAGACTGTAATATTTTCAAACTTACGATATTATTGGAGTTATCGTGGAGATGGGTTTTAAATTACTGCCTTCCAACAGTGAACCCAGCTAATAGGAAACCTAGAAATCCAGTTGCCTAAGTCAACTGATAAATTTTTAAAAAGTGAAATACAATATGAATAACTGCTCCCCCCACCCCTGGCATCTTAAACATCCCTCTCCTTTAAAAATGTCCTGAGTGCTAGGCTGTACTAGTTATTACCAATTGAATTTTCAATAGCCAACTTTCCAAGCCCTAACTTTGACAAATTTTATTTCACATTTGTCAAAGGAAATAAAGCTGACAGCATTACAGGGACTGTGTACTAAAGTAGTATCTCAATTCCAACAGTCTGTCCAACCTTTCTTTCCCTAGGGGAGCATTAAATCTGGACCCAATTCACAGCTTTGTTTGAACACTATATTTTGCCTTTTCTTTGCACCTTTTATATTTATTTCAGTGTTAAATCTATTCTCCCCTTCATCTATTACCCTGTTTTATTTCTGTTTTTGAGAACCTATATTTTTGTTAATAAATATTCACTGCACCATTTCGTCCTGTACTTAATATGCCCAGTGCATGTTTTCTGTGCTAACTTCACAACAGATTGAGTGGACATTCCACTGTTGCAGCAGTCATAAAATTCAGGAAAGTATAAAACCCACTTTTCCCCTTCCACTGCTGCTCCACTATAGTGTGTTTTCCTCCCTCTCCTCCCCCACGGGCTCTGGCAGTCCTGAGCAGAGCCACAGCTCCCCCCTGTGGCCTCTGGAGGGATGGCTTCGAGGTCACAGTGGAGACTCCCACCTCAGCCTCCTGCTCCATTCCTATCTGCTACAGTTCTGTCCGACCACATCTCAAGCCTGGGATGCAGGTCGGACTTCAAGGCTGGGGAGGTGGGTGAAAGGAGAGCAGTCACTGAAGCACAGCATCCTCCAAGCGCAAGCCGACCCATGCCTCGCACTCACAGAAAAAACCAGCCAGAGTGACCACCTCCCCTTTCCTCCCAGGGCATCCCTCCTGCCCCACAGCACAGGGTTTCTCAACCTGTGGTGGGGACATGGGCTCAGTGCTCTGCAAACCTGGAGGCAAGATGTGATTCATGGCCACATTCAGGTTGCTTCAGGAAAATGCCACACCAGACCCCAGCCAGATTCGAGGACATGCTTAGTTTCATGGAAACACTGTTCACTGGGAGTAAGGTAGAATGATAGCCAACTTAAAAAAAAAAGGCTTAACATATGACAGCAGCTCAACTGGAACCCTGGAACACATACTGCATGCATCTTTGATCTTCTGCATCACATTAAGTAACAAAGACCAGAGGACTTCAGACATGTACTAGATACCCTGCTCTTGATCACAGAAAAAGCCTTCACCTGGTTCTGGACTATAGATTGCATCATTGATTTTTCTCCCTCCCTCCCCCAGAAGAAGGGACTCTTTTAAGTATGTCTGATTCTTTAATTAGATCATTACTGCTATTGTAATGTTTACTCCATATACCCTCTTATGAAGAGCATGGGGCTTTTTAACAGTAGATGTTATGCTGCCCCTGGTATCACTTGGGAAAATACACTCAAATGGTTAAGTCTGAATACTAAATGTGGCAGTTTGGTGTGGACGTGTGCCCACACAAGCACACACACATACTCAGACACACACGCCCTTTGAAATCACTTTTGAAAAATACCCCTATTTCTTGCTACTTAAGGAACAGCTGCAGTGAGATCGAGCACACACGCTGTTTTATGCATGTAAATGCATGCAGCCCACAGAGGAACCTGCTGTAGAGCCTCAGTCTGTGTTTGAAAATGCAGGAAAGTTTTACTGTCCTTGTCTGAAAGAATGGAAGGGAAGGACCTGAATCTGCTGCTGGATCCCAGTCTAGAAGGCAGAGCCACCCAGACTCTCCCTCTCTCTGGCCAAGGATCCTACTTCCATTCTCTTTCCTTTCTGTTTTTCCTTCCCGCCTGCCATCAGTCTATCATCTATTATTCCCTTCATGTGCCTTTGGTTATGTGCTCTTCACCTTGGTCTGATTAATCTGGACCATCTCTGGGTTTGGCATTGGTCAACTGGCTGTGCAGCAATGTAGCTTGGGTACTCAGAGAATGTGCAAGCACCTCAGGAGGGCCTGGCACATGCTGCTCTCTGTGCATTGACGTGCAACTTAAGACAATGGATTTGTTTGTGAGAGTGGCTGTGTATTTTTTTTTAAAATCATGGTCACTGATTTTGAATTAATAACTCTTAGAGGAAATAAATATACTAAAGATCATTTCCAAAGACAATAATTAGTATAATAGAGCTCTTCAAACAGTACTGTTTATGAGGTGACTAGTGTTGGAAAGCACCTTTTACATGTTCCCAGTGAGGACCACGTGGTTTCATTCTGTACTTAAGCACTCGGGCTCAGGCAATTGCCTGAGTGTTGAAGAGACCTTTCTTGGTGTGTGCAACCTGGTTTCTGGGTCTCTGCCTCTTAAAGCATGTTAAATAATAAAGAACTTATTAAAACATGTTCAATGTAATAATGCCCATCTTCATGAATTGTTGTAAAAGAGAGATTAGAAAAGTAGAAGAAGCAGTCTTCAGGGGGAAATAACTGGAATTTCTAGCAGTAGGGTTGTGTAATGGATTCTGTTTTTAAAATGTGCCTGTACTCTGTTCATAGTAATTTAAGTGCTTAAATAAGTACAATAAATGTAAATAATTTACTGTTTTGAAAGCAGAAAATTGGGCAGAAAAGTAATTTGGAATAGTAAGTTGGCTTGCGATCTTCAATGATTTGGGACTCTCTAAAATGCAATTGACATGGCTGTTCATTAAGCCTGTTCTTACTGAGCCTTCTTCATGTTCATGAGCAATTAATTCAGACAGATATTTAACTTAATAAGGTAAGCAAATAAGCAAAAAAAATCACTTTCTGAGCCTTAAGGTTTTTAGACCTCTAATTGTTTCTGTGGCCTAATTATCAAGATTAACACCTTAGACTGTTCTCACTCAGTTTTGCCTTGCAGGAAGGAGAAGAAAAAAAAAAAAGAATCCCACTGGGGCATTTTGAAATCTTTTAAGTGGAAAGTGGAAAGGGTTAAGGATTTTCCCTCCGAAGACAAAGTGACCACCCACCAAAATAAGAGGCTCCAGCTGAGTTGTGCGTGGATTTCTTAAAACCTCAGCTGAGCGAAGGAGCCACACATGGCAGGGCTGAGAGAACAGAGCTGAATGCCATTCTGAGCCCAAAGAGTGTCTGTCACAGGATAAATCAGACTTGCAGGAGGAGTGGGCACACAGCTTCCGCTTCCCTCACTGGAACTCTGGCTGCCGTTCTGAAATGGCAGTAATCAGAGGTTCTCTGCGTGGTCATCGCAGTTAAAAGTTTATATTAATTTAAGGTCATATGTGGTTGTCAACACTTTATAAAGAGTGACAAACCACGTTCAGGTTCTTTAGTATTTACTGTAATAATATTATTCATAATGGAGTCATTTGGTATTCCTGTGGATATAATATTAATTCCACTGTAATTTAGCATTAATTAATGTCCACTTATTGCAGCATATTATACTATAGGAAACAATTTCTGATAAGAGACACCAGTGTAATTTAAGTGTGACTCTGACTGTAATTTGAATAATGATATGCATTGCTTGGCATCTGGATGCCTCTGATCCCACCCCCATCTCCTGCACGCACAGGAGCCAGAGGAGTCTCACATACATGCACACACCCACGTACACTCTTGGTGTGCCTATGGCTGAACAGGTATTTGTAGAGCAGATGTTGAAGTGTTTGGAATTCCTTCCAGATCTTATTTGTGAATGCTGAAGTTTGTCTCCATCAGAGTTTTTATTGTCACTGCATGGTGATGCTTCCATAAATTGCTGATTCAGTATCTCTACTAAACAGAGATCGATGCCAAACAGTTGTCCTTTAATAGAGGTGACTATTTGTAAGTGAAAGTTTTTACAAAGGAGCTTTAACAATAGAAGCTCATACCAACTTACCCACATCTCTATCCATTCCTCTACCTAGGTCTGGATATCTTTATGCATCTCTGAGCCTGCCTTCCTGTCAGGGAACAAAGTTACAGAGTCAATTCTGTGAGTGCCCCTGTGCAGAGCCAAGTGGGGAAGGTGCTGGGTGGGAAGCTGCATCCAGCGCCCCACTGCCGAACTCCAGGAGCTTCTGCAGCCTCCAGCTCACCCACTGCACTTTGCCAGTCTTACAAGAAGTCTGAGGCTTCCCACCAGCCTCTCCTGAACTTGACACCATATTTCACTCCTTCTTGTAGCACGAGGGGATTTAAAACCTCCTTTTCCTTTAATTCTTTTCTTTCTTTAATGGGTGACTGGAAAAATTCAGTGGTGGGTTTCTGTGACACTAACACAGCAGCTAAGTCTATGATGCACTCGTGCGATGTGGTTTCAAGTCCCTCGCCATATGTTCTCATCAGAATGCCTCGTCTTGCAAAATTACAGGAACCGAAACTTAAAAACACAAGTAAGTAGTTTAAAATGAAGTATTAAAGAAATATCACATATATTCTGATGCCTGTGAAGTTTTCTACCTCTCCCCTTTTTTGGTTTTGTTTTGTTCTTGGAGTATTCAAAAAGCCTCTGCTGTATTTGATTTAATTACTAATAGTGCCCCATATTTTTTGGATTATGTTATATAGGCTGTGGTTAAATTATAAATGAAAGAATGAACTACCAGACTTCTTGTCATAAAGGCAGCTTTTATGTTGTTACAGAAAATGCAAAAAAAAAAAAAGTGTTTTTTGATGAAGGATCCCAGCACTTATTTTGTGTAGCTCAACGTATGCAGGCAGACAAGCAAAGCAATTTGTAGAAATGTTTTTTACAGCATTTTGAAGATTACAGCACCATCTCCATCCTCCAAGGGGAAAATGAAAGGAAACTAAATACACATTGCATAAATGTTGCTGCATCCTGATGGCTGTTTCTGTCTCCTGCTTTATGGATCCTTCTCAGGAAACACACAGGCACACACACACAGAGCAGAGCCTAGTTCACATGCAGATTCTTATCAAGTTTTAAGCCAGATCAAGAATTTCAGGAGGCAGCGACCTGAAAGCTGAATTGTGCCACTCCAAGTTCCTCCTCTTCAGTTTAAAAAGAAGGAAAAGGGGCCAAAACTTTGGTCTGACCAGAGCAGTGATGAGGAGTCTGACTCAGCTGCTGGTCTTTGTTTGCATTTGTTTTCCTATAAAACTTATTTCAAAGTCACCATACATGAAATCACAAGAAAGTATTTCACAGATTCCTTGTATGGCTCTGCTGAAAGCACTTGACCCAACTGCATTTTATGTCCCAATCCTGAGGGCTGGGGCTTTAAGGTATAATTTATATTCAGCAAAATAATGAAATATTTAGCTTATAGTCTGTGGCATTCTTGGCTGGTTGTAACCGCATCACTTAGGATCCTTGCTATGGTACAGGCACAAAGAACTGTAATTTTCTGCATTAAATCAACTGCCATGCTGAAACATTTGGTAAATTCATCCCCAAACTTTTGCCAACTGAAATGGGGGTGAGAGGTCAGGGAAGCCCAGTGAGCAGAAGGGTCGGCATCTGCATTGGGTCCTTCCCTGGATGCTGTTCTAATGGAAGCAGGACTGTCACACGTCTCAGATGCCTTGCAGTGGAGCGGGTCTTCTGTGAGAATCAGCAGCGTAGCTTACACCTTTCATTTGTAGATAAGTGTGTTCCTGAATGTCTGAAAGAATATTTGATGTGGAAGTTAAAACAGTGCTGGAAAAACATCTTTGTCTTAATTGCCTTTCATTCTGCAGCTCTGCAGCCACCTCCTCAAGGAAGCACAAGAGGGAACACGCACAGCTGCCTCCTTCACGCCCTGTGCTGGTGGCCTCAGCTTTTGCTGCCTGTAACCAGCCTTAAGGACTCGGGTTTTCTGTATTTTTGTGTTTTTGGCTTCATTGGATGAACTGTCTCCCCAAGATAACAAATCTTCTGCAGCACTTGGTGGAGTTTGGTTAGGGGTTACCTCTGAGCAACCTGAACTTGGACTTGCTGGTATCTTACACTAATACCTTCACCCCTGTTAGGAATCAGGGTACTTGGGAAACAGCCTGGAGCCATACAGCTGATGATTTCACCAAATTTGCATCTTTTCAACAGTAATGGGGACAGCTTCCACAAATGCACCCGGCTCTAAATAGATGGTAAGTGGTTGTTTATAGTTTCTTCCTTCATGGGTCCCTGGAGAGTCTCTTCCATTCCACCCACTCAGCCATGAGCTCAGCTGGTTGGTGGCAGAGGTCTATGTGGGTTTGACAGCCCATCCCTGAGGCCAGTAGCAGTCTTGCTGGGCAGGACATCTGGGCCGGGGGACTACATGGGCACTGAGGCTGGGCTGCCTCCCTGACTCCCCACACCCTGGCCACAGAAAGGGGAGCCGTGGAGTTCTCGGTACTGCCACTGCAGCACACTTGGCCATCAGGGAGTCCTTGCCACAGACATCTGCCTCCTGCAGTGGGAGCCTGGGTTGAGGGGCCCAAGGAAGCTGTGCAGAGACGTAGGGTTTGAAGACATGTGACAGGCCCAGGGTTGGCACTGACTGACTGCCAAGGGCTCTGAGGGAGGGAGAGCCACCCAGATTTCCTCAGGGTCAGACCTCCCCTCCTGACCAGAAGCAGGAGCATTGTGGGTGAATTGTCCAGGAGCAAATGTTCTTTTAATGTGGTTTTGATTAAAGATAGGACAAAGTTTTGTGTTCTGAAAGCATACCAGATGTTTGTTCTAATATTTTATGGCGCTTCTGCCAGTCCCCAGCTGGTCAGCTCCTTCAGGATTGTGTGGCCCTTCAGAGTGAGGCCCATCAGGCTCTGCATGTGACCGGGGCTTGTTCTGATGGGCAGACTGGCAGCTGTTTGCCCCAGGGTCTTCTGGGTGGGCTTTTCCTGGAGATAATGTCCTGGGAGGCAGGCTCTGCTTCCTGCAGCTGCTTGGGAGATGGGAAAGCAAAGTGTACAAGTCCTGTCCTGTCTTGAGGGGCCCTCCCTGGTGGCTTGAGGCAGGGCTCTAGGCAGCCTCCCTGCCTTCAGTTCTGTCAGACTTGTGTAGGGGCTCCTGCCCCCAGGGCTCATGTGAGCTGAAGGTCAGGACTATTTGAGCTTGTCCAGCAGGCATGTTCTGGCCCTAGGACAACCACACCTGGAGCCTAGTAGGTGTCCTGTGGGTACTGCCTCTGTCTGGTGGCCAGAAGTCTCCTCCTGAGCATCCTTCAGAGGAGGCTCACCTTTATGGGGCAGTATCACTTTGCACATCCCCTTTGTGCTCTGGAAAGCCAAGGAAACCCTTCTGCAAGCCAGGCCTGGGAAGTGCATTGCTTCTTGCCACGAAGCTCAGCTCAGCTCTCGAGCCTCCCCTCCTAGCCTCGGCATCTGGGTTCCTCAGCTCCTCAGGAGCCCAGCCACCATGGTCTTCTTCATTCTCCTGTGTGGCTGATTTTCGATGAAACCTATTTTCTCAAAATGTAACTTTTCTATTTTTAGTATACGTAAAAGTTTAGGTTAAAAATCTGCTACACAAATATTGGACTTATTATTTTTTTCCTTCTGTAAGGCCAACCCAAGAAAAGCAGCCAGCCTATTCAAAAGAACTGACAAACGGACCATCGGAATCAAACCTCTCCACATATCATGGTGGTTTCGTGATGATGTAACTCAAAGATTTAACTGCATCTTTCATTTTAGAAGCTCCAAGAATGAGGGCTGAGCATCCTCCTTTGCTGTCCTCCTCTGCTGTCCTCTGCTCTGGGAGGCCCTTCTTCCACAATGTTCCTTACCTTGTAACTCCTGAGGAGCAGAAGAATGGGAGGAAGTGATGAACAATTACCATTTCCTTGTTGGGAAACCAGGGATGCGTGAGCAGAAGCCCAGGGAACCGCTGGGCCATGAGTTCCGCAGGCCGTGTGTGCCGAGTCAGGCAGCAGCCGCTGGCCACAGTGGACAGCACGATGGAAGGAGCAGACACTGGGCACAGGGACTGGGCTGTCCTTGCAGGTGTCTTCCAGGCCCATAGCCAAGAACAGCCACAACAGGGGTCTTGCCATCTTAAAAAGTCAGAGTGATAAGTCACAGCCAGCACTGCAGAACAGAGCCTTGGTCCGGCTTGCTGCCCATTGTGAAGCAGAATAAGAAATGATTGCTAATGATCTCCAACTTTTATCAGGAAATATGAGAAACAAAAACAAAGCACCCCGCCATCCCCACACAGCCCTCCCTGGGCGCCTTTGCTGTCTGTGCTGCTTCACCTGCCTTTGGCCACCTCATCACCATCCCTTCAATCACCTTGAATAAAATATTATGCACAAAATTTAATAGCTTCAGACAGTTCCTTTCATATATGCCTTGAAATTCTGCCTCTCTTTTATGTGTCGGTATATATCCTTAAAAGCCACGTCAGCAGAAATAAACTAAAATTAGAAAGAAAGAAAAAAACCAACCTCATTGGCTGTTATTAGCAAGGAAAGATTATTACTTTCCTAATTAGAAAATAGATTTTATTTAACAAAGAAACATTTAGAATGCCCTTGGTTTAGCTCATTTAATAAAGAGACACCTCCATGTATTTAAGTCATATATTTTAATCTTTGTTTTTATTCTCTTCTATATGTTTCTATAAAACATATACTGATATATTATGTATTTACAGGGTAGCACATCTCAGTAAAATTCTGTTTATTTGTCAGCATGCTTAACTGTCATAGGACAAAAATACCTTTGTACCAGAATTCACAGATCTGCTGAGATGTCACTTTGTGCAGAGTGCCGACTGGTTCTCGTCCCAACAGTGGTTTCTGGTCCCTCTCCACCACCCCTCTGCTGCCCTGGGAACACTGTTACTTTTGTCTACACTCCCACACTGACCTGTGCTGCTCAGAAATTTTCGAGATGAAGTCATTGCTGGTTTTGGTTACCAGAGAGATGTCCATCGGCCCAGCTGGGCAGGCTCAAGGGCAGCAGCATTAGGGCCTGACAGTCACCCTCAGGGAGGAACAGAATGGGCAGGAGCCTGCCTGTGACCTGGGGGGACTTACAGAAGCTCCTTGAAATGAGGCACCCTCACCAGGCCCACAGAGTCTTTGTGTAAAATGCCTTTCTTTAAAACTGGAATCTGAATGAAAATCCTGGGGAGGTGACCATTTGCTGTATTACCAAATGGACAACACACACACACACACACACACACACACACACACACACACACGCACAAACACACATAGTGCACACAGACACGTCACTGTGCAGATATCTTTAGCACGGGTACTTGGAGACCTTCAGGCTCCCTTTGTTAAGAGGTCAGCCTGCTCTCACCACCTTGCCTGGGGAGGGTTCAGCATGCCTCAGATTCCTGCAGCACTTGATCCTGCACAATGTAGTTTCTGTGCCTGGATCTGTGAAGTGCCCTAGAGGAAGCCAGGGCTGGAAGGAGGTGGCCTGACCCCTCCCTGCCAGGGTAAGAATGTGCCCGTGACCCACACACTTTACAACATAACATCCAGATGTCCAAAAACATTTTTGTTAACTCTATGAAATTTGATAGAATGTGAAATGTGATAGTACATGAACTCAGTGACATAAATTGTAAAGTAGCCCCAAGTTCTGTACGTGGAAACACGGCAGTTTTTCCTGAAGGCTAAAAACCCCCAACAAAGCCATGAGGGGCTCACTGGAGATTTGCCACCCACCTCTGGGACCCCTCTTTCTGCTGAAGCATTCCTCCACCCTGGAGGTAGCTTTCTCCTAAATCCTTCATGGAGAGTGGACAGACGTGCAGTTTCCCTTACAACAAAAAGTCAGGGTCTGGGTGATGTTTCCTGGGACAGAGAATTCAGAAATGATACGGACATCTCTCCCTCCATGCTCTGTTCTGGATGGCAAGTGCTCAGACTGCTGTGGCAGGAAGAGGATGAGCCCATGACCCACACAATCTAGCTCACCTGTCCTGCTGCACAGAGGGCAGAGAGAAGTGGGAGGTACGGGTTTCACCCCTGCGTCCCTGCAGGCTGGGAGCCCCTGGAGCACAAAGCTCCTCCACTGCTGCTAGTCTCATACCAGCAGCAGAGTTGACTTTTGCTGAAAAACGGCTGTCATGAGACTCAGGAGGGTACCAACCTCCAGGACTGCAGAATCTGAGTAACATTAGGTAGGAAAGCCTGGCATGAGAAAGTCAACAACATGGACTCGTCATGTTTGGAGCCTGACATCAATGACAGGGTCTGTGCCCAAGGACCCAGAGCAGCCCGAGAAGCCTGCCCACTTCCCTTGGGGGACAAGCCCAACTAATACCTGGATTAAAGTGATGACTTCAAAGGGGCAGTTTTGGTCTCAACTCATGCCTCAGTTTCCTGGGAACAGGAGAGAGTTAAACCAAATCAGTACTTCCCAGTCCAGTGATCTCTGATTCATGCTTTAAATGAAGGAAACAGATCATGTGGAACCAGCTTGGCAGTATCAATTCTCATGGAGTTTGTTTCTTTCTCTGTTACATGAAAAAATGTCTTTTAAAAATCATACTTAAAAATAAATAAACCATATTACAAGAGTAGCACAAGCCTATTGTAAACTTTTTAAAAATATAGTTTATTTAAAAAATTTATAATTGCCCACCATTTCACTTCTTTTTGCTAGCATTTTGGTTACTGAGCCAATTTTATCTATATTTTAACCTTTTGAGGTTGTTCTATGCATATAGTTTTGCATGCTGTCTTTTTTTAAGTTTCTGTAATAATCCTTTCCCTTTTCTACATAAAAAACTAAAAATTTTGAACAAAATTTATAAATGGAAAATGCCCCTATAAATGGATTTAATACAGTTTACTACTGTTGGATGTTTGGGGTTTTTTTCTGTGCTTGTAGATGCAACTCTGTTTTGGACTTTTTTTTTGAAAGCTTGTACCAAATGAATGGCTGTTTCTTTGGGGTAGTTTTCAAACCATGAAAATTCTGAATGAGGGGATCAGGTCACGTCAATTTCCAAAAGAATTTGCCTGGTTCACACCAACACCAGCCTGGGAGAAGGTAAGTCACACGTTCCCAAATGAGGCTTTTATTTCTTTTTCATCTTACCTATCAAAAATGGCAGATACTTGGAAAATAATATTTGTCATTTAATTTGAAATTTTTGTGTAAGCTGTGTCAACAGACTTTAAAAAAAACAGGTGAATGACTTTTCTTCTAGGATTTTGTGTGTATGTTTACATTTTATCATATGTCACTTGCAAAATTATTCTAATAGTCAACTAGTATTGTTAAATAGAGCTGCAGAGGTTCTCACCTGGAAAACCCACAGAAGCTGGAGAATTAGAAAACGATTTCTCTTTTGCTTCCTGCTTTTTTCCCCATTAAATTGCTTCCATTTCTTCTGCTTTTGCAAAGGACTTAAAGAATGTATCATCACCTTCGTTATTCTGCAGGCAGAATAGAGGGAAGCAATGTCATCCAGTTTTACCAAACACATCCCCACTTATCTAAAGTGGGAGGACCTCGTTCTTACCATCTGCTTGGTAACACTGGCAACCACTTCACTGCCAGACACACTGAGAGCACCATCTTAACCTCTGCAACTCTTTTAATCATCTACACCCAGAAGAGTGTAACCTAGGACCAAGACTTGCAGTGCAGCTGTGAAGATTGCTGCTTGAAGGATTAACGTGCTTCCAAGGACGCTAGCCATGACATTCGTCAGACATAGTCAGAAGTTCTCCTCAACTGGGTGGAATGTGAGGAAGGTACTGGGTTCCCATAGAATGCTCTAAGGGCAGGAGACTCTCATCTCGGCAGTGAGCATTGGTGTTAGCCCTATCAGTCCAGTGATAAAAGCAGTCATGGAAGGTGGGAGTAGAAATTTTGAAAGCTTCTCCCTGCTTGCTGCCCAGAACCTGCTATTCTCAGCAGTGAATAAATGTTGGCTTCCAGTTGTATTTTTCAGCTCATTGAGAAATTCCTGAGCTACCATTACTGTTCATTGTTCAGATTCATTGCAGTCTTCCTTCCATATCCATGGGGGCTTGGTTTCATCCTTTGGACACCAAAATCCTTGGAAGCTCACATCCCTTATGTGAGACAGCACACGGCATTTGCATATAAAATAGGTGCATCTTCCCATATACTTTGAATCATTTCTAGACCACTTATGACACTTGATACTATGTAAATGCTATGTAAATAGTGGGATGCTGTATTGTTCTGGGAGTGAAAGAGAAAACAGACTATTTTAAAAATATTTTTGATCAGTGGTTGGTTGAATCCACAGATGTGGAACCCACCAATATAGAACACTAACTGTATTTTCCTAGGGCCAAGATATTTAAATAAGAAATTAAGATATAAATAGGTTTGGATTGAAAAGACACATCTGTTGTTTTACAGCTGTCACTGGATTTTGGGTGATGTATCTGCTGACCTTGATGTTGATTTGGTGACTGGTAGGTAACTGAAGAAAGCAGGGGCTTTAAGGTTTGGAACCCAAGATTTTGTTGTGCCTCACATATCATTTTCATTTTGACTCTTTGTTGATATCCCATGTACTTTACAGACTGAGAGATTAAGAAAAAGGGGAGATTTGGGAAAGCAAGTGGTAAGCGCCAATTAACTTAATATATACCTATTTGAAACTAGAGATTTTCAAAGATAGTGACCCACATGGCTAATAAATCTTATTGGGTCTCAGAATATCCAAATTGGCTTCTACAAGGAAAGACTTCTGTTTCTCCTATTATCTTATCCTAAGCAACATGCAATTATTGTCATTTTAATTTGGAGTTTTGGACACAAGTCTGTGCAGTGTTTCATACAGATGAAGTTTGCAGCTGAATAATAAATAAATGAGTTTCCAATAATTCTAAATGGTGTAACGGCACCTCTTTTCTATTGTCAATCATCTTTAGCACAAAATTCTGTGGTTTGGGTGTCATAATGAGTACATTCCAGCTGCATGGAGACCTTGATGTTTTGTGGTGGAATCTTAAATGAAAAGATGCCTATTTCTGGTGCAATTTTGAAGGGTTCTGGGATTTGCAAACTTTGTCATATGTGCATACATGCATACACGCAATCGAAAGCACATCATGCACATATACACTCACACACACATTCAAAGACCAAAATAAAGAAGAAAAGCAACCACATATGACCAATGTATTAAAGTTAGGCTTTATGAATTCTTATTTTACACTTATTTTAATAAAATGTTTTAAAGAAAGTGATGTCCACATTCACTTCATAGTCCTTATTTAAACTGTGACAATAATTAATCACAGTGTTATTTGAAGAATTTACAATTCAATTTTAATATATATACTACAACTAACAACTCTCCCATCCCACTTACTCCCCCCATGTGGTATTCTTAATGATTTAAGAAAAGCATTATTTCCCAATATTCCACCAACAATCTCTCTTTCTCATTGAGTCTCTAGTTCTTTCCTAATTAATGGACTGAAAATTATTTAGTTTTAAATTAAAGAAGCAGACAAGTAATGTGGTGTAAAAAGCACAGTTCCAACTTCAGGAAAAAAATGAGTATGTGGTTAATTTCTCTTTAGGCACAGAGCTGTGCAGGCCCTGTATAATGGCAGGCTGAGACAATGTTCCCCCTCCACCATGCTGTGGTATAATGCAATTTATCTTCATTAAATTACTGGAAAGGGGGCTGAGGAGATAGCTCAGTTGGTAGAGTGCTTGCCTTGCAAGCACAAGGCCCTGGGTTCAATCCCCAGCACCGCAAAAAAAAAAAAAAAATTACTGGAAGGCCAGTTACCTAAGCAGAATATTGATTTTCAGTCTCGTCCATGTTTAACATAATTCTGCATAGGCAAGAGCTAATTCTGCATTTGAATCTAATACCCTAATGGAATTACAAGATGCCACTTGACCACAGGCAGCCATCACCTGCATACTACCAGCAGCCTCAGACCCAGGGGCTCCTTTGACCTGAGCACCTCCCTGAGATGTGGGGTCTCAGCTTCCAGGGTCATGAATAGCAGCTGCTGCCTTCTGTCCTAGAAGGTGATTTGGGGGCTAGAAAGTATCAGCAGTGGCATGGTGGTTTTTAAGCATCTCTTGGTATAAATGGATTCTCATGGATAAGACCTTCAATGTGAGGAAATTTCTCTGTGCTCAAGATAATGAACAATGAAGCTTCCAGTTCAATCTTGCTTCCAAGAGGCCTTAGAGTTCCACATCTTGGGTCCACAATTTTAGGTGAAAATTGAACCTGACTTGTCAGCAGAAGGTGATGTCTGCCAAACAGGCACAGAATTTTCTTTTAAAAAATGTAAAGATTCAAGTACTTATTTTGTTTTTGGTGGATCATAGTTTCAAAGACAAATTTTTAAAAAATCCAACAGCAAAAATCTGCTGGATTTTAAGTTTTCCTCTTGGTCTTGGAGATGCTCACTGGCTAAGAAGAACTTCATTCTCTGTTTAGGAGAGTGGTCTATCCAGGGGACAGCAATGAAAGACAGAAGCCAAATGACATCCACCAAGTGAGGAGCAGCCTCATCAGAAGCTGTCTGTCCCTCCCTCACCTGGAGGTAGCTGCCCTCTGATGTGGTATTGAGAATCTGTGGGTCACAGATATGCCATTTCCATGAATGCTTACATGAATAACCTGGGAAATAGATGCTGCTGGCCTTGTGAAGCCTGGTCATTCTTATTATTTTCAGAGCAACAGGAAATTTCAAATAACTTGAAGGCACAGGAGAGACGTTGGAACGATTTCTTCAGCCCTGTGGCCCGTGAAGGGGAAAGACCCCATTGGGGTTGCGAAAGAGTGCTTTTCATCAGCAAATGACAGGGCCCAGCAATGGAGCCCTGTGGTCCTGGAGGAAGGCTGATGAAAGCAGCAGACAGGAGAGTAAGCTTGGTGGGTCTCGGTGGCAGGACCAAATGTAAGCTCAGCAGGCACGGTTAGCAGTCAAATAAAATGGGACAGAAAGTGACCAGAGCAAGTTTTATAGGAATTTGGCTCTCAGGTGAAATTCCCAGACTACTGGAGGTATAGGGACCCACAGAAAATCACACATGGCCCTGACTGCCCAGGGTTTTTATAGGTTGGGATGGGAGGGGGTCCTGTTGAGTGACAGGTGGGTGTGAAGGGTCAGTGGAACTTTCCATCCACCTTGCTGGGAACATTCTGGTCACCTTTGGTGGGCTGGTCTTTGTTCTGACTGCTCAGCTTTGCCCCCTACAGTCGCCTAATTTCCAACCTAACAAGGAGCAAAATAAGAAGCACGGAAGATAAACAGACCCCATGGGATGACTGCAAGCATCCTATGTGGTCACGGTATACACGGTGGGTGGCTGAAATTCTCCCTGGGCGTGTGCACGGCAACCGCAGGTTTTCTCTCTACAGGATGGGTGGGGAGGCTGCTTCTGATCACGTTACCAGGGCAACACTGAGACCAGTTAAAGGGCTCCTCTGACAACCCCTGGCTCCGTGGATGTGTGTTCCTGCATATCCCCTTGCCATGGGTGACCCGTGCACAAACTCATGCGTGCTTAAATCAAATCCAATTATTGATTCTTTTATTGGACTAGGGATTTGATGCCGGCATTGACTGCCTTTAAATCTTAGACCTCCAAAGTGGGTCATCAGTTGGAGGTTGCAGGAGCAACTGTTGGAGAGATTTTCACTGTAGCTATTTTATGGGCTTCCCTGAGGTACAGTTCTTCCTTCTCCAAGACCAAAGGTAAAATGGAGGGCAGAGAGAGGTGCCAGGAAAATGTCAATATCAAGACTGGCTTTTTTTTTTTTTAAATGAAGTCTATTGGAACTTTTGGGGCAAGCCAGGAATATGCATGAATTCCTAAAATGAGATATTGTGAAGGGATAAAACAAATTTATCTTTTTTTTAAATTTTTTTTGGTACTTTTTTAAAAAAAAATTTTTTTGGTACCAGGGCTTGAACCACTCAACTACCAAGTCACATTCCCAGTCCTATTTTGTATTTTATTTAGAGACAGGGTCTCACTGAGTTGCTTAGTGCCTTGCTTTTGCTGAGGCTGCCTTTGATCTTTCGATCCTCCTGCCTCAGCTTCCCGAGCTGCTGGGATTACAGGTGTGCACCACCGTGCCTGGCCAAATTTATCTTTCCTACATTTCTATTTTGTTAGTTGGACCTGGTGCTCCAAGTTGAAGTCCTCAGTTACCTTCACCTATGCAATTTTTCTTGTCTAAATCCAGTGTCATTCCTTCTCATAGCCTCTTGAATCTTAACTAACTTAAATCTTAATAACTGGGAAATTTTCCACTAAGTATATTGGAACCCCCCCCCCCGCAACCTGGCTTCCTACCATCTACTGTATCTTCCTGAAAATCTAAAATTCTTGCCATCCTCAAGTGTTACAGGATTAATTCAATCTCTCAACCTCTTTACTAGGACCACTGCAGTAGCGTCTTAAAGAACTTCTCTCATTTTGCTATTCCCTATGCAATCATCCACATGACCACCAAAAGTTCTTTCTAAAACAGAAACAATTATATCACTGATTTAGTCAAAACCCTCTTGGAATAATATTCAAGGCTATTGAAAAAATCACACTCCCAGGAATTTCTCCAATTAAAATTCAGAGGCCAACAGAGGTCAACATGTCCCTTTCAATCTAACCAAAATGAAGCTTGTGTACCTACCTTGGGTTCTAAGGAAGGTCTCACATTCTTTCCAAGATTTTTTTCCTTTCTTTTTTTGGGACCAGGGATTGAACCCAGGGATGATTAACCACTGAGCCACATCACCAATCCTTTTTATATTTTATTTAGAGACATGGTCTCACTGAATTGCTTAGGGCCTCACTTTTGCTGAGGCTGGCTTTGAACTCGTGATCCTCCTGTCTCAGTCTCCTGAGCTGCCAGGATGACAGGTGTGCCCCACCATGCCTGGCACATGGAATTCTTTCTAATACACTAATGGTCAACCAATCACTCTGGCCCTTAGTCCTGCCAATTCTATGCTCTTCTGACCTCATCTTGTTCTTTGGATCCACATCAAGACCTTTTTCTTCCCTAGAGGAATTCTGGTCTTTTCTACAATTACTTTTTGAAACCCAACCACATTTAAATGATTAACATCATTCATCCTAACCAAAACACTGGCATCTTTGCCACTAACCATGGGCCCACCTAGACCACTTAGTTACATATGAGAATCCTCCTATGGCTACTGCCTGAAAAACCATCTGTGACAGATGCACATCTGAAATATGTAAAAATACCTCAATCTGTCTGACAGTAGTTAAGGGATGTAGTGGTACATGAACCTGAAAACACACACATCTTCATGGTAAATCAGAACATGAGTCTGAGATTTGTTATCAATGTGCTCAAGAGGAAAGGTGCACGTATTATTATGAATCACTGTGCAACAAATGACCCCAAACCAAGCAGTAGGATCACCAAGCATTTTGACATCACACAGTTTCTTGCAGTCAGGAGCTTGGAAGTGGTTCTAGCTCAAGACCTCTCCTAAGGGTGCAGTCAAGCTGCTGGCCACCCTGCAGATAGCGGAAGCCTTGATGGAGACCAGAGGGTGTGTTTCCAAGACAGCTAACTTGTATGGCTTGCTGGTTCCTGGTTCCTTGTCAGCCAGGATTCTCCACAAGACTGCTTGAGTGCTTTCCCTCCCAACATGGTGGCTACCTTCCTGGAGATCGGGTGACCCAAGAAAGCAAGGAGGAAACCGCAAAGCATTTCACCTCTTAGTTCTGGAAGTCTCCTGATGTCACATCTGCCATACTGTATTAGTTAGAAGTAGGACACTAACTTCAACCCATGCTGAAGGGAGTGGGAATTAGGATCCATGTTATAAAGGGAATGTCAGAGAGTCTGGGCGTGTTTAAAACCATTGCTGCTCAGACATTGCTGATGGGACCGCAAATTGGTGCGACCACTTTGGAAAGCAGTAAGGAAATTCCTCAGAAAACTTGGAATGGAACCACCATTTGACCCAGTTAGCCCACTCCTTGGTTTATACACAAAGGACTTAAAATCAGCATACTACAGTGACACAGCCACATTGATGTTTATAGCAGCTCAATTCACAATAGCCAAGCTATGGAACCAACCTAGGTGCCCTTCAACAGATGAATGGATAAAGAAAATGTGGTATAGATACACAATGGAATATTACTTCACCTTAAAGAAGAATGAAACTATGGCATTTTATGGTAAATTGATGGAATTGGAGACTATCATACTAAGTTAAATAAGCCAATCTCCAAAGACTAAAGGTCGAATGTTCTTTCTGATATGTAGAAAGAACTCAAAATAAGGTGGGGTTGGGGAGGGAGAATAGAAGTCCACTGAATTAGACAAGGGTACTGAAGGGAAGGGAGGGGATGGGAATAGGAAAGACGGTGGAATAAATGGGACATCACTTTCCTATGTTCATATATGAACACACGACCAGTGAAACTCCACACCATGTTCAACTACAAGTATGGGAAGTCACACTCCATGTATGGATAATACATCCAAATATACTCAACTGTCATGGGCATCTAAAAAGAATAAAAAATAAAATAAAAACTTTGCTGCAGAATACTGTGAATATCATAGAACGCTTTTGAACTGCAGGAGAAAATTAAATTGAACCTTTTAAAATTTAAGGAGGACATGAGCTCACGCTTCTCCTCTATCTCCAGAAGTACCAGGAATGTCCTGACCCCATTCTACAGAGAAAACCTAACAGAGACAGATAGGAGATGGGACAGAAGGGAAGATAGTGACTGTAGGACAGGCCAACTTTTAACATTTGCTGCTGTCCAGGGTTCTGTCAGGAGCCAAGTGAGACTGCTTAATTGGTGATTAACTTCCCTCTTTTCTCAAGCTACCCCTTTCTATCCCAAACTCTTCTCCTTAGCCAAGGGTGTTATCAAATGACACACAGAGTTTTTTCTCCAATATTCTTAGTGCTGAGGACCCATTAAGTGGCATCGATGTTTCCAGGTATCAAACAATCAATCATGTCTTAGAAACAGGGACAGAACAATCACACATTTCTCTCTGCCTTTAAAGGCTACAGCTGGGGAGCTAGCACACACAGAACAAAAATACCTTCCAAGTGATACACGGCTATTATTAGGGCTGGTATTTACTTAGATGGTCTGTGTCCCATCTTGCATTTACTGCATTGTGTCGAAGAAGGAATGTTTAGAGCCACAGATTTCTTTTTTGGATCCTGCAAAGCTGCTCTGATTTACATCTGCAATCTCGAGTCTGTTCCCCCCTCTTAGAAAAAGGAGTTGCTTCTTTTTTCCTTAAGAAAATAAGTTTTCATGTAAAGCAAATAATTCCAGTTTCAAACCAAAACCCAGCTCAGTACTCTTTTTATAAGAAAGTGATCTGGCCCAAGAGATTAATTCATAGGTTTTTCCAAAAAGCTTTTCAGAAAGTAGTTTAATGTAACATAGCCCACAATTAGAGGCGTCTGGCCAGAGGGATGTTCTTTTCAAGCAAGTGCTGTGATGTAGGATGCTGTCATGACTTCAGTGATGAATAGAAATGGCACCAGTTGACTGTATCACTCTGGGCCCAAGGTGAGGCAGAATATCATGGTGGAAGGGAATGGCAGAGGAAAGCAGCCCAGGACATGGCAACCAGGATGCAAGAGAGAGTGAACTCCACTCTCCAGGGACAAAACATGAACTCCAAAGGCATGCCACCATGGGTTAACTATGTCCTTCAGTCATACCCTAACTACTTACAGTTATCACCAGGTTAATCCATATCAGTGGATTAATCCACTGATTAAAGTTCTCATTATCTATTCATTTCTCCTCTGTATGTTCTTGCATTGTCTCGCACATGGGACTTTTGGGGGATTCCTCATATCCAAACAATAATGGGGTGTAAGGTGACTGGGGTGTTCCAAGTCAAGAAGATCATCCGAGGAGGACAATTTTCTCCAAACAGTACCAAGCACAGTATCCCACACACTGTAGGGACACATTCGATATTTTGTGAGTGAAATAACTTCTACCAATTTTGGAGGAAATTAGGGCATTTTAGGCCTTGGTTCTGAAAGATGCAGACATTACTCCCTAAGGATCAATTAGGTATTTAGGAGAAATCTCAGCTATTCCAGGAATTAGGAGACACATGATTACTACAGGAATCACAATAACATTTTGGAATTTTAATAGAATCTCCCCTCCCCACATTCTTCATCAAATTTCAAGTGCTGAAAAAACACCTTCATTCTTTAGGTTACAAATCCTCTACAGACTCTTTAGAAAATGTTTGCAAATACATAAAAATATAAATTAAAAAAATCAACCATAATGCTCTTTTTACCGAGGAAAAGACTTTGGGTGCATTCTGGCAGATTTCTCCCCAATAATTTTGTAGGGATAGAGTGACAGTGCATACTGCTTTCCAAAACTGAAAACAATGAGATTTTATTGGGATTAAAAAGTGAATACAAGCTTGTGCATGGTGACACACACCTGTCATCCAAGTGGCTTGGGAGGCTGAGGCAGGAGGATCTCAAGTTCAAGGCCAGCTTTGGAAACTTAGCGAGGCCCTAAGCAACTCAGTGAGACCCTGTCTCTAAGTAAAATAGAAAAGGGGACTATGGATGTGGCTCAGTGGTTAAGCATCCCTGGGTCTAATCCCTGTTACCAAAAAAAAAAAAAAGAAAAGAAAAGAAAAGAAAATGTGAACACACATGCATTGTGGAAAATCGGATGAAAAAATATCCCAGAAAATTATTAAGTATACATTTTCTCCCCAAATCAAGAAATTTAAAAATCACTAGCAATCATCATTTCCTGCAAGCATAGTGAATATTTTGATTCCCCACCACCCCAGTCCTTTACAAACCTATAGACTTTCTTGGACAGCAGAAGTCATGGCTTGAAGTGTGCAATTACCATTTAAGTCAAGATTTAAGTTAAAGATCCCTGAAAAAGTCAAGCTGTTTGCTATAAATTAAGTAGATTCCTCTGTCCAGTTGATTGTTTTAGACTTGTTTTTATTACTTATTATTTATTTATTGTATCAGGGATTGAACCCAGGGGTTCTTAAACACTGAGCCACATCCCCAGCCCTTCTTTATATTTTATTTAGAGACAGGGTCTCGCTGAGTTGCTTAGGGCCTGGCTAAGTTGATGAGGCTGGCCTTGAACCTGCCATCCTCCTGTCTCAGCCTCCAGAGCTGCTGGGATTACAGGTGTGTGCCCCCACACCCGGCCAGTTGATTTTATTTTTAAGTGTAGTCCTTGGAACTGCAGAGGAAGGACAGTGCTATCTAAGAACCAAGGTGCAGCCCTGCAGGTGGTGAGCCTCCTTGTCCTATTTTTAATAAAGGACTGGACCAAGGGACAAAGATGGCAGACAACAATGCCCAGACAGATATTTCCTAGCTAAGATGAAGCTGGAGATGCCCTGTGAGCTTCAGTCATCAACTCTAACTCTGCTACCAAAAAGTCTGTTTAGCTCATAAAATTTAAACTGAACAAAATCCCATTAATCCAGGGCCCCTGTTTCTCTCCCAGGACAGCTCCCCTCTTGTGATAAGCTAGGATCACATGGATCGATCCCAAGAGGGATGAAATTCAATGGGCTCATAAAACACAAATAAAACCAAACAACCGTCATTCCAAAGCTTATGGTTCACCAAAATACAATCCAATTTAGGTAATTTCCAGGAGGTGCCACATATTACTTGTGATCATGGATGAGTTGCTGGCTCTGAGTTCTAATTTTGCAACTGTAGAAAGGGAGCTAATGATACCCTCTGCCTAGGTAGTGAGAGGCTCAAGGCAGTAGACAATGGGAACCTGTCTTGCACATACAAAGGAATGAGCATTTGTTAGCTCTTATTTTGTTTTGTTTTTGGGTACCACGGATTGAACTCAGGGGCACTTGACCCTGAGCCACTAATGTTTTCTCCATTTTCTCCAACCTGTGCTCTGTCTCTGGGGAACTGTCCCTATTCTCCAGCTTTCTACAGGCTTGCCAGACCCAGACTGGCCCACACAAACCCAGCTGCAACCTGATGGACTTCAACTTCAGTTTCCCCAGGCCCTGCCTTGCTATAGTCTTAAGATTTCAATGCCCATTCAACTTGCATAGAGACCACCAGGGATGTGCTCACACAAAGGAGTGACCCTTCAAAGAGGAAGCCAGATCACAGCCACTATCACACCCATCAGAAGTACCTCAGGTGCAACCATGCCTACAGGTAGCCCAATATATCTCCAGGCCCTGGTTGGTGTCCACAGACTGAGGTGCCTGCACCCTGAAATTGCAGTCATGGCAGCACCAAACCTGTAGGCCATAACGGGTGTATCATGATGGCAGCAGCTGCATGAATTAACCAAACCTGTGGGTACTATGAAAATGGACTTCCAGCAGCAGTGGGCAGTGGGTAGCAGTAGATCTGTTGGTGGTCTTCAGGTCATCTACAGATTAATGGTGTATGATCAGTGGTGGATGTGAGTTGGAAGTCAATGGGTAGGTGAAAGGCAGGATAGGCAGGAAAGAGGCAGGCAAATGGACAAATGGCAGATGATAAGTGGTGGTCAGCAAGTGATCTGTGCTCCAAAGGTGGGCATTATGTTGGCAGACCGTGGGAGATTGCTGGCAGACCAAAGGAGGGTAAACAGCAGGGATTGGTGGGCAGCAATGGATGCCCCACAGAGAAACAGTATTTCTTCTGTTTGAATTCTTAGTCATGGAGTGACAAGGAATGTAGCCTCCCTCTAGTATGCCATCTTGGATCTCCTCTGGAGTTCTGTATTCTGGATATCAAACCCTTGCCAAAGTATACATTGCAATTATTTTCTGTCATTCTGTTGGTTGCCTTTTCACTCCATTCATTATTTTATTTGCTGTACAGAAACTTTTTAGTTTGATGTAATCCCATTTGTCAATTTCTGCTTTTGTTTTCTGTGCTTTGGAAGTCTTTTCCTAAAATATCTGTACCCATAGCAGATCCTGAAGCATTTTCTTTATGTCCTTCTATCACATTTATATTTTAGATCTTACATTAAAATTTTAATGCATTTTATTATGATTATTAGTGCATAGTAATTGTATAAAACAATGACTTTCATTGTAACAATTTCATACATGCATACGATGTACTTTGGTTGTATGTCTTCTTTGGTGGTGTGTCCTCTTGCTATTTTCCTCTTTATCCCATTCTCCCCTTCACTCCAGCCTCTATCATTTCCCTAATAGTTCCCCTTGTACTTTTCTGTTACCCATTTTGTTTTTTTTTCTTTCTAGATGCCACATGTAATAGAAAATATGTGACAATTGTCTTTCTGAATGTGATTGATTTCACGTTCTATCAGTTTTTCCAAAAATGACATGATTTTGTTCTTTTTCTGAATGAGTAATTCTCTATTGTCCATATATACCACATTTTCTTTATGCATTTATTCACTGATGGACATTGTTTTAGTCAGTTTCTTCATGACTGTGTTGGTAAGTCCTGACTAAAACAGTGTAGAGGAGGAAGTGTTTATTTTGGCTCATGGTTTCATAGGTTCAGTTCATCGTCAGCTGATTCCATAGCTCTGGGTCCAAAGTGAGGCAGAACATCATGGGGAAACATCCAGGGTAGGAAAAGTGCTTAGTTCATGGCAGGGTCAGGAAGCAGAGGGAGCTATCTCTGCTCACTAGGTACAAAATATAAGACCCAAAATGCCTTCAGTGACCCACCTCCTCTAGCCATATCCTATCTGCTTACAGTTAACACCCAGTTAATCCATGTCAGTATATTAATCCAATGATTAATTTATACCTCTTATAATCTAATATTTTCACCTCTTAAATTCATGTATTCTCTTACCAAATGAGGTTTTGGGGGACATCTTTTATCTAAACCATAAGAGCCATCAAGACTGATTTCATAATGTGGATATTGTGAGTATTGCTGTAATAAACATGGGTATGAAAGTGTATATATAGTGTTCTGAATCTGATACCTTTTGTATATATACCCAGGAGTGGCATAGATGGAATACATGATACATCTATTTTTAGTTTTCTGAGGAACCTCTATACTGTTTTCCATAGTGACTACACTAATTTACATTCCAAACAACAGAATCTAAGGATTCATTTCCCCCTGCATCTTTGCCAGCATTTTTATTTGATAATAGCCATTCTAACTATGATGAGATGGAATCTCAATGTAGTCTTGATTTGCATTTTCCAAATGATTGAAATAGTCAAACATCTTTTTCTTATAATTTTTGGCCATTTGTATTTATTTTGAGTATTTTCTGTTTATATATATTTTCTTCAAATATCAATTAGATTATTTGTTCATTACAGTCCCAGTCAGGAAATCATTTTATGTACCTATATCTTGAAGTGTTTTTTTTTTTTCTCCTTTTTTCCCTAATAGTTTAAAGTTTCAGGTCTTAAATGCATGTCATTAATTCATTTTGAGTTGATTTTTACACAGTGTCAGAGACAGGGATATGGTTTCTATTTTCTGAAAATCAGAATTCAATTTTCCTAGAACCATATGATAAATAAGCTCTCTCTTTTCCCCAACATATGGTTTTTGGCTCCTTTATCAAACATTGGATGGTTATAGATGTATGAGTTTATGCCTGGGTCCTCTATTATACTCCATTGATATTTTGCATGTCTAATTTCATGCCAATAACATGTATTTGGCTACAATAATGGCTCTATACTATATTTGAAATAAGGTATTGCAACACGAATCAGTTTTGTGTTGCTGCAACAAATATACCCAATGGGAACAATTTAGAGGAGGAAAAGTTTATTTTGTCTCATGACTTCAGAGGTTCATTTCATGGTCTGCTGACTCTATTGCTCTGGACCTAACATGAGGCAGAACATCATGGTCACAGGATGTGTCAGAGGAAAGCTGCTTAGCTTATGACAATCAGGAAGCAGAGAGAGCTGGAATTCAAGGAACCAGGGATAATATAATCTCCAAGGGCATGCCCCCAAGTGAACCACTTTCTTCAGTCATACCCTACCTTCCTACTGTTATCACCCATTAATCTATTCAAATTATTAATCAATCAAATATTTTAATCCACCAACTAAGTTATAGCTCATAAAATCCCACTGCTGAACATTCCTGTCTTGTCTCACACATGAGCTTTCAGGGGACGCTTTATATCTAAACCATAGCAGATATTGCAATGCCTCTAGTGTTCATTTTGCTCAGAATTGCTTTGAAAATTCTGGATCTTTTATGCTTTAATATAAATTCTAAAACTGATTTTTCTAGTTCTACTAAGAATTTCATTAGTAATTTAAGGGGGATTGTATTTTAATTTGTAAGCTACTTTTGGTAGAATGTCTATTTAAATTATAGTAATTCTCCCAACCCACGGATGGGATTTCTTTAAATCTTCTTGTATCTTCTTCAGTTTCTGCAGAATTTTATCATTTCATTTAGGGTCCTTTTACATCCTTCGTTTGGCTTATTACTAGCATTTTAGGCTATTTTGGATGGGATTGTTTTCTTGATTTCTTTCTCAGTGAGTTCATTGTTGGTTTATAGGAAAGTTAAGAGTTTTTGTATTTTACTTTCGTATCCTTAGTTTGTTTGCCAGTTCTAAGAGATTTTTGTGGATATTTTAGTTTTTTCTAGGTATAGAATTATATCACTATATCATCTGTGGAAACTTTTTAGTTTTTTCTAGGTATAGAATTATGTCATCTGCAAGCAGATATAATCTGACTTTTTCTTTTCCTGCTCTTATTTGTTTTATTTATGTTTGCTGCCTGGTCACTTTAGCTAAAATTTACAATACTGAAAACAATGCTGATGATGGACATCCTTGTTTTATTCCACATTTTGAAAGAAATTCAATTTTTCCCATTTTGGTATGGTGTTGGTTTGGGGTTTTCTCTGCATATCTTTTATTATGTTGAGGTATGGTCTTTCTATACATAAGATTTTCAAGCCTTTTACATTGAAACTTATAATTTTTTCCAAATAATTTTTGCATCTATTGACATGTGATTTTTATGTGTGATTCTATTTACATTTCATATTACATTTATTGCTTTGTGTATGTTGAATAAATCTTGCATCCCTAGAAAGAAACTATCTAGTCATGGCATATGATATTTGTAATGTTATGTTGCATTCGATTTTCAAGTATTTTATTGAGGAATTTGCATGTTTATTCATCAAGGATACTGGTCTATAATATTTTAAATTATTGTTGTTTTTTCCTTAATGAGTTTTGGTAGCAAAGTAATATTGGTTTGTAGGATGAGTTTGAAGAAATTATTCCTATTGTATTCTATAAATTGTTTAAGGTGCATTAGTATTAGTTTTTTCTTTAAAAGCTTGGTGAAATTCACCTTAAATTGGTTTGGAACTGGGCTTGATTTTTGAGGGGACTTTTTATTACTGCTTTAATCTCATTACTTTTTATTGATGTATTTATACTTTTAATATCCTCTTTGCTAAATTTGTGTATGTGTCCACAAAGTTGTCCCTTTGTTCTAGATTTTACAATATATTGGTTTATATGTTTTAAAGATATTCCCTAATGATCCTCTGGATTTCAGTGTTTTTTCATTTGTTTGTTTTTGGTTTTTTGTTTTTGTTATTGGTACTAGGGATTGAACCCGGGGGCACTCGACCACTATACCACATCCTCTGCCTTCTTTTTGCATTTTATTTTGAGACAGGGTCTCACTGATTTGCTTAGGGCCTCACTAAGTTGCTGAGGCAGGTTTGAACTTCCAATTCTCTTGTCTGAGTCTCCTGAGCCACTGGGATTACAGGTGCATGCTACAGTGCATTTTCTGGGGACATCAATGACATTAAGAATTAAATATTGTGTTTACATTCCTGATAACCTGGACAATGTAAAACTTCCAAATAAAGGCCTTGTCCTCTCCAGCCTTTGTTAGACCTTATTAGGGGAACAATTTCTCAGTTCTTCCACCTCCTGGTGAGAGATTGACTTCTGTCATCTTCACAATATTCTTTAGCATATTCCAGATGCTGCAACATTTACTTTGTACTAATCTCATTTCAGTACTCATGTCTTTTTGTTCTTCCTTCATAGAAGCACCCACTCCCAGATGACTTTACAACCTTTTCTTCCCCAACCAGATTTGTACCTTGAACCCCTCGATTGACCCAATTTTTAAAAGGGAACTCCAAACTGCTTGCCCCTTGCTGCCTCCTTCCAGCTTTGAAGCAGCCAGAATGATCGGTGCCCCATTTTCCTTACAGCAGTTAGGAGTTCCTAAAGCAAAAGGGGGGGATGAAGCCAGATTAAGGACAGGTAGTTAGTGTAGAAATAGAGGATCGGGTCAAATCGAGGAAATGCAGCCATGAAGTCATCTGCCTCTGGAAGTTGGAGACTGCCCCTGGAAGAATGGAATGTCAAGGATCTCCGGAGTCCATTGATTACTAAATTTACCTGCCTTTATCAAGGACTGCAAAAAGGAGCTGCTAATTAATGCCCACTGGACCATTACCTGCCTGAATCACCTTGGCCCTCCCCCTGCCCATGGTCTCTCACTTAATGCAAAACCAGGCCTAGTCACGTAGGCAGGAAGGAGAGATAAGGGGGGAGAGAATTGGAGAACAAGAGACTTTAACCTATAAAAGATGTAGGGTGCTCTCACTTCTTGGGACTTTAGAACATCAGCCATGGCCCCCTTCTTCCTCCCAGGAGAAGTCTGTATTATTACCTTTAAATAAAACCTGTTTAATATGCTTGCCTTGGCGTGCTTCTCTAGTGTTCAATCTTCAACATTAGAAGGAGCAGAACTCATCACTGTTAAATGGCAGTATCAATAGGGAGCACGCCCTGGGGACCACAGCTTGTTCTCGCCTTTCCTTTTCTTTTCCCCTCCCTCCCTTGCTCCCTGCTTGCCACAGGCCTATTTGTTCTTCGGCAGCTCCCCTGAGAGACCCATGGCCCTGCCCATGGGACTTCTCCCCTTTTCATTCCTTGGACTTTCATCAGGACAGACATGGAACAAGGGGAGGTGACAGAGGAACTGAGCAGCTGATGTCCTCACCAGGCAGAATGGAGGCAGCAAAGAGGCAGAATGAAGAGGCAGGTGACGAGTAAAGGATTTATGGGTAAAGAAATGTTGTCAAGCCTGAGACTTGAAGGTTCTTGAGGACAGGTTACCAGAGAAGAAAACAAGCATGGAGTCCCCAACCCCAAACCAAACCACTACAGGGAGGGGCCCAAGAGAGAGGAGGGGTGCAGAGCAAGTCTTCAGCTGGATCAGTTGCAAACATCTGGAAAGGCAGCAAGATTTAAAGCCTGATGGGAGCAGCAGGATCCCTGACACACCCAGGTATAAGCTGCATCTTCCCGTGATCATGGACCTATGTCCCTTGGTCACTGTGGCACTGCAGCTGCAGAAGGAAAGAGCCCAACATGACCGCCTTGCCCTGGGCATTTTCTGCTTGCTGCCAGCACCTGCCCTGAGAGTAATGTAGCTCCTCTCCCACCACAGGTGTCTTCTCAGACCAGGGCCACCAGGCTTGTGTGGCTCAGAATCAAAAAACAGTTCCTGTGGGGACAGCACAAGGCTTCCTCACACCATCATCAACCCCAGTGTCCTCCTCACAGGCCCTAGACTCACTGGCATCAGGGTCCTCCAACTGTGCCAGGAGTTCATGAACATGGAGGCTCAGCTCCATCCCAGGCATGGTGTGCTGCAGCTCCATCCCAGGCATGGTGCGCTGCTGGAAGTTGTTGAGATGCCTTGGGGTGTCCATATTCGGGGCCCCCAGGAAGTCTTCAGAACTTGTATGCTGCAGCATTTTAATGATGGAGCAGAGGGTGCTGTGGAGGTGAGAGTGGGCAGGCAGCCATCAGCACCTGGCACCTCAGGCTGGACAGTCCCAAGGCCCCCTGCATGACAAGCTTCCCGCAGTGTGGCTTGGCAGCCCCTGGGCAACTGGGCAAGTGACATGTGTGGCTGGTGGTTCCCCAGCTTCTGTCCAGTCCCCATGCAGGAGAGTGTGGGTGCTCTGGCAGGATCGGCCGTGTTGGAGGCATCCTCACGGGGCCTGGCCCTGGGACACCTGGCCGATCCTCTGCTCCTTGGATCCCTGACCCTCCCCTCTGTGTCCTGCTATAGGCAAAGCCCTCTGCTGGGAGTCACAGCAGGGTGGACCTGGCTTTGCCCAGCGTCCTCTACACCAGCCTCCCAAGTGCCCCATCTGGTGAAGGGGACCCTCCCTCTTTGACTAAAGACCACTCACTTCTTTACTTCAAGCTGCTCCTCCTCCACTTGTGCCCTGAGGTCTTCACACCTAGAGAAGGCCAGGCAGGTGTCACCTCTTACATCCCAGTCCCCTTACCTCTTAGGTGCCTAGTGGGATTGACCAGCTTCCCGAGAGTCATGGAGCCCCGAGTGCTGGGAGGTGTGTCTCCCTTCTCCTGAGTGACTGGCTACCATGAGAGATGAATGGACCCAGCACACTCTGCCTCTCTGTCTCCAGGCCTGGGTCCCCACATGCATCCCAGGGTTCCCTGTCTGGCTCCGTGGTAATCAGGGACCCTCCCAGAAGTGATCCACACTTTCCTCTTCTTCCCATAAGTGGAAACTGCTTTCCTGAGGCCTCAGAGCTTGAGGACAGGCCCAGGGAGAAGCTCAGAGCCCTGGGCACCAGCCTGAGGCCAAGGTGCCAGCGCTGCTCCTTGGTCCTGCACACACCCAGGCAGGGTGGTCCTGGCGGCCCCTCCTTCCCCAGTGACAGGGTTCAGTGAAGTTGAGTTCCCACATATGCTGGAGGGGGTGGGTACCAGGGCAGGGAGAAGGGGCGCACATTGTGCACAGCTGCTCCATCAGCTTGTGGGTGCTGGTCAGATTCTGGTAGGCACGCTGGAATTCATGGAGCAAAGCCTCATTGTCCCTCTGTAGGGCAGGCACCAGGACATTGGTAATGTCCTCCTGCATGAGTGCCTTGAATGTCTGCACCAGGCTGGACAGGTTCCCTGGTGCAGCGTTGCTGTGTTCCTCCTAGTGTGGGGACCAAAGGGGACACTTCAACATGGAAATAGTGGTTGCATGACATCCCCTCATCCCCCTTGGGACATCTTACCACCACCTGTTAATGGTGTTGCAAATGATGTTGGCATATCAATTGAAATCCAAAAAGTCCTCCTCTCTGTCTCCCTCCCCCTCTCCCTGCCCCCTCTCTGTTCCATGGCTATGAGGCTCTGGGTTCTCCAAGATGGGATCAGAGTGGGGACTAGCCTAAGCTCACCTGTTCTGGGCTGCTGTATCTCATTCTACAGTTTCTCCTAAACCTTCGGCAGAGGGGAGGGGGCCGGAAACTGACCCAGCACCTCCACATTCGGGACAGGCCCCTGCTCAGGGCCTTCCTGAGGCCTGCACAGCCACCTGTCGGGAGACAGCAAGAGGTCATGGCTCTGGATCGCTCTCTCCACACAACTGAACATACTGGGCTGTGCCCGGTCTCTGGGTGCCTGGCTACCAGGGTTCCAAGTTCTCTTTGTTCCATTGCCAGGAAGTGAGGTCACTTCCTGGGGTCCCCTTACCTGAGGCACTTCCTCACAAAACAGGAGCCATCTTGGAGTCGTCCGCTCCCCTGGCCTGTGACACAAGTCAGAGTGACTGACCCACACACCCTCCCTCTGTGCTCAGCAAAGGCATGGGGAGGAGCTTCCCAGGAGTGGGAGGCAGATGGGTTCAGACCCTTCCACTTCTTGGGCTCTCTGTGTGACACTGGATGAGCCATTGGAGCTTGCAGGGCCTCCCTAGCTGCCCACATGTCTTGCAGGGTCCTTCTGCCATCTTCTCTCAGCTTGTCCCCAGGTGTGTGGGTCATCACTCACCTGTATCACCTGGGGAGCCTCTAATGCTGTGGTCACAGGCTGCTCACTCACAAACACACAGATGAGGCAGTTACAGAGATGGGAGAAAATAAATGGTACAAATGAAGCAGTCTAACCTGGTTCCCGTTCGTCCCTAGACTATGCTACAGCTGTTGTTTAAATGTTCATTACTTAATCCAAGGGAAAGTGAACAGAATCACAGAGACATGAGCCAAAGCCAAACTCTGGACAGATCTGTTTTATTTTTAAAATGTACACACTTATATAGGGCCATGATGAGGCTGATTGGTTGGGGCATGAAACTGGGGTGAGAGTTGATTGGCTGAGCATTGTTGCTAGGGGTCTGTGTAGGGTCTCAAGCGCTGATTGGGTGGGAGTTTGTGCCAGTGGGAGAAGGTCAGTAAAGCACCGATAGGAAAACATAAGAGAGGTGACCTTATATTTCTCTTCCCTTTTTTTTTTTTATATTTTGGAATGGGGCATTGCTCAAACTGGCTACTTCCTGCTGGATGAGGGCGAAGTCTGGGGAAGGTGTAGAGGGTTTTGGGAGAAATATGGCCAGGAGACCCCATAACAAGGTCGAAAAGGGAAGGTTTTTTGGGGGTGAGGTTGGTGAATGTCCTTGTAGTGGCCTCGGGTGGAATGAGGCAAGTGTTCTGGTGAATGGATGTGAGGAAAGAGTTCCTTGAGCTGAGTAGTTTTTCCTTAACAGGTGGTGGTAAGATGTCCCCAGGGGGATGTGGGGATGTCATCTGTAGCTAGTGGTTGATAGTACCTGAGAAGAAGCTGGTTGAAAGTTTGGTTAGAAATAGTTTGAAGTTCTTGTTGAAGGAACTTTAACAAGCAGGGTAAAAAGAGACAGGTGAGAAAAATGAGGATTATTAAACCCTGGATTGGGAGTACCCATGCAAGGAAGGAGGACTGGAACCAAGATGAAAGAGGGGAACTGGAAGTATGTCCTCAAAGCTCTGCAGCTTAATCCTGTAGTTTAACAGTGTTCTCTTCTACCAACATGGATTCATTTATGTAATAACAACATTCTTCTCTGAAGAACAAACAAGTACCTCCTTTTTCAGATGTGAGAAGATCTATGGCCCTGCAGTTTTGCACTGTTACCTGGGCCAAAGAGGTCACCTGTTTTTGTTAGGATGCTAGGGATTCGGCTGTTGAAGTGAGGGCGCCTTCAAGTTTGGTGTTCAAATCTTCCATGGCCCACAGAGAGTGACCAAAGGTTCTGCCTGAAAGAGCAACTCTGGTGATAGAAGAGGCATTCCCACAAGTATAGGTAGGAAGGCAGCTCATTTCTGCCATGGGGAGGGAAAGAAAAAAGATTGAATCTCAGAGGAGCTGCAGAGGGTCAATTGAGGCACCAGTGTGATAAGGACACATGGAGAAGTGGAATCGATGTGAAGCTGGTTACTGACAGTGGTGTTGAACCAGAAGAAATGTCCAGGGTGGGTATATACATCACTTGTAATAGTGGTATAAGTGTGGCAAAGTATACCTGAAGGATATATTGAGGGTGAAGATGTGAGAAGGCAATGAATGAAGTGATCTGGTTCAGGTTCCCGTTAGGGGCAGCATGGATAGGTGTCATTGGTTTTGCAGAGGATAGGAATGAGTAGTTAGAGGAATTCAGGGGGACTGTGGCCAGGAGGGGTTGTTGCAAGGAGGCACATAAGTAGCAATTTTTAGGATCAGCAGAGGTGAGATTTAGAAATCTTGCTGTATCTTGGATATGGTGTGGCCAAGAATAGGTACAACCAGAAGGTGAGGATGTATTTTGTAAGGTCTGGTTAAGAACCTTTTCTGAATGTTGTATATCTGAAGCAACTTGAGAGATTTGTGACCCTATGGGTGTGAGTTCACGAGAGATGTGAAAGGTCCCATGATGTTTAGACCAAGTTCTGTAATAAATTAAGGCTCTCTCTCAGGTTGCCCAGCGTGGGTCCCAGGGGTCTTTGATAGTGAGTGAACTTGAGCAGTTGTCATGTTTCTGGAGATTGTTGGAGGCGGAGGTGGGATGATGCCCAGGGGTGGGGTGACCCAGGTAGTGAATGTTGCATGACCAATATGGACAACCCCCATAAACATCAGGCTACCAATGACAGTGATCTTTAGTCTGGTCATAGATGAAGCAGAGGTAGGGAGAGAACTGGGGCTGACTGAAGGAGACCTTGGTTGATGGTGTGAACATAAGGGTTATTGGAGCTGAACGTCCTGTTTTTGGACAGGATGCAGAGGTGGGAAGTAGATGAGTAGATTTGGTGCTATGTTCAGTGTAGGTCCCTCTGATTTTGAATGTCCAGACAAAAGTTGTGGCATGTGAGGGGAGACTTGGAAGTACTAGGAGGAGTAGGTGGAGCAACAGTCCAGAGTTGAACATTTTAGTGTATGGTTTGAGTATTTTTGGGTATGGGTTTGAGGAGTGAGATGCAAGAAAAATGTAGTTTTGGAGGGTTTTGAGGGGAGGGACAACAGGAGAATCTGGGATAAGCTTTGTGAGAAGGAGTTTCCTGATGAGCTTCTTTTGGATTGGCGAGGCAGGAGACTGGTTTGAGCCTAGAAATATGAATCCATGGATTTAGTTGGTTGTGGGGAACTGCTAGCTCATCAGCTGTTGGAATACATTAGGTGACTTCTACAGGTCCTTCTCATTTTGGTTGTAAAGTGTTTCTTTCCCTTGGAGGATAGTAATAGACAGATTGCCCAGGTGTCAAAGGAAAAGGATTTTGAGAGAGACTGGGATCAGGAAGGAGCCAGTCCTGATGTTTCCATAGTTTGGTTTGATGGTGGAAAAAAAGGGGTAAGGCATATTTGTCAGAAATAGGCCAAGACTTGGGTGAGAGTCCAGGGGAATGAGAGGGTGACCGTACATGAACTGGAATGGGGAGGGAAGTGAAGGTTTCTTGGGCAAGGCTCACAAGTGTAAAAGGACCAAAGGGAGTAATTTAAACCAGTCCAAACTTAATTCCATAGCTAGTTTAGTGAGGATATCCTTAAGGGATCTATTTGTTCTTTCAACCTTCCCTGAGGCCTGTGGGGCAGTAGGGGCAATGAAAATGCCATGGGAGAGATAGGGCGTGAGTGAGGGCCTGAGTGACTTAGGAAAAAAATTCTGTGCCATTGTTGGATTGAATGGATGTGGGCATCCCAAATCGAGGGATGATTTAAGTCATTAGGATATTAGCAACGGTAGAGGCCCTTTTGTTGGATGTAGGAAAAGCCCCGACCCATCTGGAAAGGTATTCACCAGTACTAGTAGGTACTTCATGTGTTTAACCCTGGGCATATTGGTGAAGTCAATTTGCCAGTCAGCTGCGGGGATGTGCCCTCAAGCCTGATGGGAAGGGAAGGGTTTAGGCCATATAGGTGTGTTAGAATTGGTTCATTGACAAATGTGGCATGTTGAGGAGATGCCCTGTAAGGGGGCTCTATCATCCCCAGAGGGTGAAAAAAGATCAAAGAAACGTTTCAAGACTTTGGGGGCTAGAGTGAAACAGGGAATGGAGAAAATGGAAAAGATGTTGATGATCTTGTTCAGACATATTCTCTTGAGAAGTGAGTGTGAGCATTGGAGAGGGATTGGAAATTTGGAGGGCGGCGGATCGTGCAGCTTGATCGACTTTGAAATTGCCCACTGCGATAGGGGAGGAGTCAGTTTGGTGAGCTTTACAGTGTGTGATACCAAGTTTAGATGGTAACTTTGAGGCTTTCAATAGGTCAGAAATGAGTTTTGAGTTAGTGACAGAGGTGCCCTTGGTTGTTAGGAGTCCCCTTTCTTTCCATATGGCAGCATGGGACAATAGAACATGAAAAACATATTTGGAATCAGTGTAAAAAGATAAGGTTTTATCTGTAGCTAGTTCACAAGCCCTGGTAGCTGCTATGAGTTTGTCCTGTTGGTTAGTGGTGTTTGGTAGAAGGGGTTTTGCTTCGATTATAGAGGAGAGGGAGACAACGGCATATCCTGCTGCTCTGACCCCATCCTGCATAAAGGAACTCTCATCAGAAAACCATGTGAAGTCAGGACAAGACAAAGGCCCCTCAGAGATGGTTGTGTGGCAGGGCAGAAAAGTCTCCAGGGCTTCAATATAGTTATGGACTGGGGGCTCTGGCAAGTTAGTTGTGATAGGGATCAAGGAGGTGGAATTCAATGGGGGACATGGTTTGAAAGATATAGTGGGGTTTTGTAAGAATGATACCAATAGGGAAAGAATCCTGAAAGGGGGGAGAGATTGCAACCCTTTGTAGGTCAGGAGGTCTTTCAAGTGATGTGGTGAAAGAATCATGAGGGGAGAGGCAAAGGTGAGTTTACGAACTTCCTTTTTAAGATCATGGCTGGCTGCCAAGGTGCATAGGCAGGGAGCCCATCCTCTAACAGTAGGGTTCAACTGCCTGGAGAGATAGGCTACTGGGGCAAAAGTTGGCCCATAGTTTTGTCCAAGGACTCCTAAATTTTGGCCTCCCTTTTCATGAACATAGAGAAGAAAAGGTTTTTTTAGGTCTGGCAGGTGGAGGGCTGGGCCTGGAGGAGTGCCCTTTTTAATATGTGGAAAGGCCGGTCGGGAGTGGAGGGTAACAGCTCATTTTGAGGGCCCTTTGCCATGTCGTATAAAATCCTTGCTAGGAGGGAATAATTGGGAATCCATGCCCTAAAATATCCTGCTAAGCCAAGGAAGGATAAGATTTCAGCTTTAATTTGGGGAATGGGGAGGGAGCTAATGAGATGTTTCCTATCAGTAGTGATGGCCTTCCTTCCATGGGAGATGGAGAACCCGAGATAAGTGACCATGGGACAGGACAGTTGGGCCTTTTGTGGGCATGCATAGTAATGCTTGCAGGCCAGAAAGTTGAGTAGGGATATGGAGTCATGCTTTGAGCTTTCCATAGAGGGGCTGCAGAGAAGGAGATCATCTACATATTGAAGAAGAGTGGAGTCACGGCAAGTTGAGTGGAAGTCCTTTAGGTCTGTTGCCAGGACTTGTCCAAATTGATGGGGACTATCCCTAAAACCCTGGGGAAGGACTATTCATGTAAGCTGTTGAGAGTGTCTTGTTTCTGGGTTCATCCAGGTAAAAGCAAAAATGTCTTGGAATTCAGGTGCAAGGGGAATAGAAAATAAAGCATCCCTGAGATCTATTACTGAGAAATGAATGGAAGTAGCAGGGATTTGGGAGAGAAGAGTGTAGGGGTTAGGGATGAGGGGGTGGATGGGGATAATGGAAGTTGATGAGGTGAAGGTCTTGCACTAAGAACAATTAGGTTTCTAAAGTGCTAGGATAGGGGTATTGAAAGGAGAGTGAGTGGGTCGTAAGTATCCCTTTTTTTAGGAGGTCCCATATGATGTGCTAGAGGCCAATTAGTGAGGCAGTGGGTAATCGGTATTGGGATTGATTAGAAAAATGAGTGGGGTCTTTGAGTTGGATCTTAATAGGAGGACAGGTGACTATAGAAGGGTTACAGATGTCCCAGATAATGGGGTTTACAAGGGATGTGGGGATAGGAAAGTGCTTGTATTTTGGGTGGTCTTGGGTAGGACCTACTCAATAAGAGCAGAAAGGGATTGTGAAATCATCAGCTAAGAGAGCTATTAAAAAATGTGGTGACACTCATCTGACACCAGACCCCGGAATTGGGGCATCAGAAGCTAGTCGGCACGACACCCGCATCCCAGACAACTGGAGAGTCGGAGGTCACGGGTCTGTTCTAATGGGAGGCAGCGAGGGGCCAGTACCCTGACACCCACCATGCAGTTTCCTTCAGCAACTTTTCAGTTATTGAGATGTCCTGCAGAATCTACCCACAGGAAATTGACAATTGCATACATGGTGACCTTCTACTGAAATTGGAAGATTTAACTTTCGTGGGCTTGACTCTGTGGAGCCAACGGAAGGTCACCTTCTCAAGGAGCTTCTGTGGTTTCAATTGCTCTCCGCAGCATCTTGGAGGAAGGAAAGAATGCTGCCTGGTCTTCTGTGGGGAACACACATCTTGAGTCAACTTTAAAATGGGCTCTTAGATGCCCCTCCCTGTGAGTTTTCTTACCTGGCAAATGCCTCTGCTGGGGTTTACTGGCACACTTTATAAGTCCTAGAGTCCCAATAACTTTTGAACAAGCAGTTGAAAAGAGCCACCAGTCAACCAGTTTCCTGCTGGAATAGCAAAACCATGAGAGCTCAGGACCAGCAGGAACACTTGGGAAAGAAAGGGGGGTCTTCTGCCTCAGTGTGAACATCTCTACCAATTCCAACGTTCCCCTGGTTACAAAATGAAGAAGGCGCCCTTTGCTTCTGTCAAAGAGAAGATGCCTCTGTGTATCACAGATGATCACCACCCCCAAGTTATGGGACAAGAACAGTAGAAGCCAGCAGTCAAGGAACAAAAAGAGAAAGCCCATCTAAGTAAACTCACTACTGGTGAGAGAGGCCCGCCTGGTGGGGCTGCCCCTTGGAGGAGTTGCTGGACTCCTTCCCTCCAAGGGCCTGTTGCAGGACTGACATCCCCTGTGGGCTGGTGGTCCCCAGCACTGTTCTCTCCCCACAGGAACCTAGCTCATCTTGATTAGTTGTGTGTCATTGGGGTGGGTCACATTTTTATATCCCAGCATGCAAGGGAGATACAATGTGGCAGCCATGTCCTCTGCTAATGCCGATCAGATCCAGACCATGGCTGGGGCAGCAGGAAGGAGGCCTGGAGGGTGGCCTTTGCTGTGGGAACAGTTAATAAGCAAGTAAATAGGAGAGGGGCTCTGGTTCTCTGGGTAGGAGGAGGCACTCTATCATGCTTAGGTGAAACTAGATCATCTGTGGTTTTTTTTAGACTTGATTCTGCAGCATGATCCTCCCTTTCCTCTCTATTTGCAAAAAAAAATGTGGTGAGGGGGATGATGGAGGCTGTATAGCAATTGTAGCCTTGAGGAGTGAGAGGATATCTCTACTGAGAAGTGGTACTGGACATTGGGGCATTACAAGGAAAGAATGAGAAAAAGGGAAACTGTCTATAGAGCAGGAGAAGGAGGTGTTTTTAATGGGAGTGGTTTTCCCTTCTACTCCAACAATAGGAGTGGATGAAGGCAGTGTGGGTTCCCAAAACTCCCTCAAGACCAAAAAGGTGGCCCCTGTATCTAGGAGGAAGTTGATGCTGCACCCATCTACTTGGAGTTGCACCCTGGGTTCCTGACTTTTGATAGTAACAGCCAGGAAGGAGAACCCAAGGCCCCATCAGTCATTTAGCACAAGGCCCAAGAGGTCACTACTGGGATTTTTGGCCACAACTCCCCTTCGGGAGGTGGGACAGTCTGAACCTCAGTGGCCCATTTGCTGACATTTAGGGCAAGGCGTGTTGGGGATCCTAGGAGTAGGGAATGCTTTAGGCCAATGACCCTCTTTGATGCACTTAAAACAGGCTCCCTGGTGGATTGGAACATTGCATAGGTTGCTGGCATTGGCCCTGAGGCACCCTCTGTAGGACCTGGGTGAGCATCTGAAATCTGTTGCTTTCTGCCTTTTCATCCTATGGTACTTATGGTGTTCTGCTTCCTCATCCCTGTTATGGAAAACCTTAAAAGCCAGAGCCAGAATTTTGGTCTGAGGTGTCACAGGCCCTTGTTCAAGTTTCTTTAATTTAGCCTTTATGTCGGGGTAGCTCTGGGACAGGAAATATGTCATAAGAACATGCCTGCCATTGGGGGTTTCAGGATCTAAGTTGGCATATTGTTGGGGCTTTAGGTGATCTAAGAATTCAGAGGGAGTTTCATCCTTTCTTTGGATTATCTCTTGGATTTTTTTTGAAGTTTACTGCCATGTGAGTGGCCTTTTTTAGGCCAGTAATTTACAGGCAGTGAACTGATTTCTTAATTGTAGTCTTGCTGTGGTGTTATAGTTCCATTCTGGGTCTTGTTCGGGGACTGCATGGGGGCCAGTAGGGTGATTGGGGTTGACCCGGTGAGTGTCATCTGCATGAACTTGAGCTAGATCCCAGACCCATCTGTGTTCCTCAGGAAGTAGTTACCCAAGAGCATGTAAATGTCATGGTGAGTAAGAATATAGGCCTGTAGGATCCATTGTAATTCACGGAAGTAAGTAGTAGGGTCAGTAGTGAAAGAACCTAGCCTTTTTTCTAATTTGAGTAAGGTCAGTCATAGAAAAGGGAACATGGACCTGAATAAAACCTTTGGGTCCAGCAACTTCTCATAAGGGTGCCATTGTATGGGGCTGGGTAATTTGGTTGTGGGTATGGTACTTGGTGGCTGGTGGACTAAAGGAGGCTGAAGGGGGAGAAATGGCACCACAGAAGAAGAAGATGGTGGTGAAGAGTAAAATGGTGATGAAGCAGAAGCAGGCAAAGAAGGGGCCGTAGAAGTGGGAGCGGAAGGAGGGGAACAATAAGGAGGGGGTTCATCTGCTGGGTCTAAGGAGGAGGAGGACTCAGAAGGGGGTAGTGCGAGGTTTCAGGCTAAAAGAACTTGGTGAGGTCTTCAAGGGGTGCAGAGGTCAGGGTGGGACTGGAGGAGGGAGAAAGCCTCAATGTAGGGAATCTCCTTCCACTTTTTTAAGCGCTGCCAATAGTTGAAAAGATCTCTCAGAGTCTGAGGGTGAAGGGAGCCTTCAGGAGACCATTGATTTTGATTTTCTAAGTGATAAGAAGGCCAGTCCTGAGTACTTAATTTGATGAGAGTTTTTGGCTTGATGTCTGGGGTCAATGAGAGGTGAGCCAAATTGTCGAGTAAACATTTTTAGGGGGAATCATTCAGGAGGGAAGAAGAGGACACCATCATCCTTTGAAAGTAGACAGAGAGAGAGAGAAAGAGAAGGGAGAGAGAGAGAGAGATAGAAGAGAGAGAGAGAGAGAGAGAGGAGAGCGAGAGAGAGAGAGAGAGAGAGAGAGAGAGAGAGAGAGAGAGAGAGAGAGAGAGAGAGAGAGAAATCTCTGGGCTGGAGAAATGAATGGATGACTCACTTAGGTGTCCCCAAGGAGAAAAACCATTCAGGGACCCAGTAGGGTTGGGGGCAGAGGAAAAGTCAGATCGTCACCTGAGGATTCCCTTGTCAGGCAGAAATGCCAGAGGCCACGGACTGGAGGCTGCAGAGAACCTAGCGCTAGGTTTTTACCAGAAAATGGAGGAAGGTAGGAGAAGGTAGAGAAAAAGAGAAAGGGAATAAGAAAGGGTCTATTGTTTTCTCTTTCCCAATTGGATAACAGAAGAGGTACGTAGGAGTCCACTGTGGCCATAAAGACCGAGGTGGGGTGTGATCTCCTCCCTATAACCCAGAGGTCAGGGACTGCTGGATGATCATGGCCAGACACCCTGCAATAGTCAAGTTAAGGGCAGCTGCCTCCCGAGGGGTGACTCACCTAGAAATTGGCTGGTGGTGGTTGCAAGGTAGCCAGTGCTCAAGAAGGTGGATGAGGGTGAGAAGCTTTGACCAGGGGAGATGGAGTGGGTCCTCGATATTTGAGGAGTTTCCCCTCCCAGGTTTTGGCACCAATGAAAAGAATCACATGGAGATATGAGCCAAAGCCAATCGCTGTAGCAGTTCTGTTTTATTTTTAAAGTGTACACACTTATATAGGGCTGGGAAGAGGCTGATTGGTTGGGGCATGAATTGGGGTGAGAGTTGATTGTGTGAGCCTTGTTGCTAGGGGTATGGGTGGGGCATAAAGTGACAATTGGGTGCGAGTTCTTGCCGGCGGGAGAAGGTCAGTCAAGCACCAATTCGGAAAAATAAGAGCGGTGACCTTATAGAAAGCTCTTTTTCCCTTGTCTGAGATTTACTGAATTCACACTTGGTTGATGAAGTGGGATTTCAGTGTGTCCAGAGATTTTCTTCAAGTGAATATATATATATATATATATATATATATATATATATATATTTTTTTTTTTTTGGAGAACTTCTGATATATTTTTTTTTATTGTATACAAATGGGATACATGTTGTTTCTCTATTTGTACATAGAGTCAAGGCATACCATTTGTGTAATCATACGTTTACATAGGGCAATGATGTTTATTTTTTCCCTTCCCCCCACCCCTCCCACCCCTCTTTTCCCTCTATACAGTCCTTCTTTCCTTCATTCTTACCGCTCTCCTTATCCCTAACCCTAAACCTAATGCTAACCCCTCCCACCCCCCATTATATGTCCTCATCCACTTATCAGCGAGATCATTCATCCTTTAGTTTTTTGAGATTGGCTTATCTCACAAGTGAATACTTTTTTACTTCATTGCAATATTTGTGCTTCACGTACCAGTTGACTGGTAGGTCAGTGTGACTATTCTGCTTTATCTGGTGGGTGTTGGGTGATGGGCTCTGAACTCAGGGGCAATGAGCCACCTCCACAGCCCCATTTTGTATTTTATTTAGAGATAGGAACTCAGGAAGTTGCTTAGGGCCTTGCCTTTGCTGAGACTGGCTTTGAACTTGTGGTCCTCCTGCCTCAGCGTCCCAAGCCACTTCACAGGCATGGAACACAATGCCCAACAAAATATGCATTTCCAAGACAACTCAAATGATGCAGAAAACAGAACAGCAAAGAAAATAACCACCAGCACTCCACCACTACTGAAGAGCTCCCCAAACATCTTTTATTCATTCAACAAACATGACAAAGTACCAAGCTGTGTTGCAGGGACCAGGATTCCAGCAGTAGAACTAAGCCTGGTTTTGGAAGTCACATTTAGAAAAGCAGCTTCATGGAAACGGGCCTAGTTCCAGCCCTACAATGGATGGATTGCATTTTGAAGTTGTTTTGTCCATTCCACCAGGCCTGTGGCATCTGGCTGCATTGGCAAATAGGGACTGACCACATAGGAGCCCATCATATTGTGGGTCAGCTGCTCCCCGTCAGTCATGAACTGGTATCAGCTTGGACCCTTTCCATGTCTCTGATGTTAGGAATGTGGATTGCATGTGGATGATGTGAGGACCCATGTGCTTTCCATACTTGTGTGATTATTTCTTAATCCAAAGCCCTAGAAGAGCTGTTGCTCCATGAAGGAGTGTGGACATTTGACATCTGGATACATCCTGTAGGGATCAGATCATTTATTTCTCCAGGACATTCTGAATACTGAACAGAAGCCCTGTGGGGGCAGAAGGAGTAATATCCTTCCCTTGACTGCTGCCAGCTTCATAGCTGAGGTCGCCAGGTGAGGTGGTGCATGCCTGAAATGCCAGCAGCTCAGGGGGCTGAGGCAAGGGATTGCAAGTTCAAAGCCAGCCTCAGCAACTTCGTGAGGCCCTACGCACCTCAGTGAGACCCCCTTCTCTAAAAAAATATAAAAAGGGCTGCAGGTGTGGCTCAGTGGTTAAGCACCCCTGGTTTCTATCCGTGGTACAAAATCAATCAATAAATAAATAGACAGATTAACTGTCCACAGCATGCAGATGTTCTTAATGTAAGTTCTGTGGGACATGCGAGCCCTGGAAATGAAGACCCAAATAAATAGGCAGCCTGTGTGTTTTTGTGCCAATTCGGATGAAGAGTGGTCTCTCCTGCAGAAGCTCCTGGGGCACAGGGGCCCTGAGCCTCTGGTAACAGGCTGGGGTTAGCAGCAATGCCTAGTACAGATTCCTCTCGGTGTCTGTTGAGACGAGACAACACCTATTGTCTCAGGAATGAGAAGGGCACCTTTGGACAGACTTACTTTGGAGGAAGGAGAGATTGCTTATGGGCTGCTTCAGGACAGAAAATGGCAGTAATATTTCTTGTACTGTCCCCTGAAAGGACAAGGTATGAGGCCTGTCTCCCCTCTGTCAAAATGTGCTTTTTTAAATTGTTTTGGTTTTCTGTTTATTTGTTTGTTTGTTATTGGTACTAAGAATTGAACCTGGAATGCTTAACCACTGAGCCACATCCACAGCCCTTTTTAAATTTGATTCAGTGACAGGATCTCACTGACATGCCTAGGGTCCCACTGAGTTGCTGAGGCTGGCTTTGAACTCCATCTTCCTGCCTCAGCCTCCCAAGCTGCTGGCATTACAGGTGTGCACCACAACTGGTGGATAATTCTTTCACAGATAAGCTTTGCTCACAGTACCTCAGCTGCCTTCCCTTTGTCTTGCTTTATCAGTGATGAGGTTTCTTTTCACATCTATACTGACTAGAAATTATTCCTGTTTTATGAAATTCCAATGCTCTGTGGATATCTCCTCATCAGTTCATAAGCAACCATCACATTTTATAAACTGTAATTTTTTCAGGTGCGCAGTTTCCCCCTTGGTTATTTTTCTGTCTTTAATGTTTTCTAAGCATGAGAGTTTACAATGTTCATAGAGTTAAGTCAATCAGTCTCTTGTGATCTGTGATGGGAATTGGAGATGTAATCATCAACTGATCTTTTTTTGGCGTTTCCAGGTAAATGGATGGAGCTGGAGACTGTCTATCATACTAAGTGAAACAAGCCAGTCCCAAAACACCAAAGGCTGAATGTTTTGTGATAAGCCGAGGCTGGTCCACAGTGGGGTGTGTAGGGAAGAGTGAGGAAATTCTATGCAGAGGTGAGTGAGGGAGGGTGGGGGTGAGATGGGAAGGATGGTGAGTGAGCCAGACATTACTACCCTGTCTACATGTGTGAGAAAGTACTTAGATGTCACTGTCAAAAAGATAATGGAAAACCAGTAAAAGTAAAAGAAAAAAATCATGCAGGAAACACAGTGTGCATGATTTCAAATTTTTAAAATTTCTCACAGCATATTTTATGACAGAATAGAGTCTGTCCTTCTTAACTTTCTACTTGCCATTTTGCATATGATTCCCTGTAAACATCACTAGGCCAAAGTGGCCGATACTGTTGTCACGCCTTCTAGGTCAGCACTCCTGCCAGGAAGGTGAAGGGTTGGAAATCTGCAAATGTGATTGTGGATTTGTCTTTCTAGTTTTATTCATTTTTACTTCAGATATTTTGAAATTTTGTTATTGGGTCCATAGGCAATGAGGGTTGTTATAGTTTCTTGAAGAAGTTACTCTCTTAAGGTCATGAAATATTCCCCTCTACTCTGAAAATATTTTCTTGAAATTTCTTTTCAGTTAATAGCTGTGCTGCAGATCTTTGAAGCTTCCTGTCCCCATCTATGGCTTTTAAGCCATGGGTATATTGATACATAAAGTGTGACATGTGGATATAGCATCTAGTTAGTGCTTGCTGTTTACACAGGTTGAACCTTTATACCTCTGAATTACCATATATAGTTCATTAATATTTACATCAATCATTGATACTGTTGGGACAAAAAGAACCCCTGAGATGAAGGTCAGTGAAAGTAGGTGAGTGATAGGTTTGATGAAGGACTGTTTGTGGAAAGCAGGTTGAACAGTCCTGCCATCAGGCTCAGAGAACATGCTGGAATGCTTTTGCTGCAATTCTCCATTCTCTCATTTATGACATGGTACATAGTAGCAGATTTATTTTATTATTGGTTAACACTTAATTTTGCAAATAAAAATTCTGTAAAAAAATAAACTGGTTATTATGTGAAAACCTCTATTATAAGACAGGAAGTTTCAATGATCCGTGACTGGTTCTTGCTGGTTTCCAGTATGCCCCCAGGTCGATTCCTGATGAAATTTAGGTTGCAAGTGCCAAGGATCTAATTTACAGGGATTCTGTACCCATCTATATTCCAGGTACCAATGACCTCCTAGGCCAGGCACACAGCCCTGCTGCTTTTGGCAAGGAGAAGGACAGGCTCAGGTCAGACCTGTCTCTCTCTTTGCTTTTTAGCATCATTACCATTAATTGCTGAGAAATCAATGGCAGTCTGAACTGTTGCTGTGATTCAGTGGCTTGATTGATCCAAAGAGCTTTAGGCCCCATATTGACAGCACATTATTGAACAGCAAATCACCAACTCTGTCCATCTCTTTGTAGCCATTAGCTCGATTTGATTAGATTAACTCATTTTACAGAGACCTCTTTTTAAGCTTGAAGCCTGGGTGAAGCTCTCTTTTTAAGCTTGGTGGTCACAGGGTGAAGATAAACAGATGTCTTCTTTGGTGATTTTTTTTTGTACTGGGCATTGAACCCAGGAATATTTAACCTCTGAGCTGCATCCCTTGTCCTTTTGTATTTTCTTGAGACAGGGTCAAGCTAAGTTGCTCATGGCTTCATTGAGTTGCTGAGGCTGACCTGGAACTGGCATTCCTCCTGCCTCAGACTCCTGAGCCCCTGGGATTACAGGCATGTGCCACATGCCCCAGCCACAGGCTTTATTTTTAAATCCCATTTTGTATCTTTTCTCCCCGAACTCTGTTCTATTCAGAGGTACTCCCGAGTGGGCTCTCCTCCTTTCCAGCCCATCTTCTTTCCCTTTATGTTAGATCATTTGTCTCTGAAAGGATGCTCTGTTCCAGACTCAGGATTCTTTCAGTGTGAGCAGAGTGCAGTCAGTTCTCTGTACCAGCCCACTGGTGACAATGGGGTGACGGCCATCCCCACTGCATTCAAAAAAAGGAAAAGAAGAGAAATGCTCCTCTGAGTGTATAATTAACTTTATCTGCTCGCTCTGGTGAGAGCTCACTTTTAATTACAATCTTTCAATTTTTTTCATTGAATTTCAAAGACCATATGTGAGAGGCCCTGATGACAGCTTCCCTGCACAGCCCCAAGGTGGTGTGTGTGGAGAGGGTTATGATCTCAACTGCTGCTAGCCTCCCTCCTGGATGCAGGTTTTTTTTTTTTTTTTTTTGTCCCAGGGATTGAACCCAGGGTGCTCAACCAGTGAGCCACATCCCCAGCCCTATTTTGTATTTATTTAGAAATAGGGTCTCACTGAGCTGCTTAGGGCCTCACTGAGTTGCTGAGGCTGGCTTTGAACTGGGGATCCTCCTGCCTCAGCCTCCAGAGCCACTGGGATTACAAGCGTGTGTCTCGGCACACTCCCAGGATCCTGACTTTTTATATCACCTCTCAGTTTATCCTTTCTCCTATGTAGATGATTATGTGTGCATGTTGTTAACCATGAAGAGAGAAGCTATTAAAACACCCCTGCAACACCACTTTCATTCTATGTGAAAGGAGGTTTATGAAGAGAACCAAGGGAACTGGCACAGGGTACACCCTTTAAAGTCATCACTGACCCAAACCCACTGTCTTTATCTTCTCCCAAATGTCACCTCTTCCATGAGCCTTTCTGTACCCTCTCGACCCCATGGTGTGTTCACATGCCCCCACCACCACCTCTGAATCATGATACCGAGTGGCATGTGGTGGGTTCCTGCTCTAACTCCTTGGACTCTCTGACCATTGCTCTGTCCTGTACCTTATGTCCCCACAAGCAGGCCTGGCACAGTGTAGATCTCCACCAGCAGTGGGGTGGCATGAGACCTGTCCCACAGGAGGTGGCTTCCATGGATGGAGAGAAAAAGCCAACCTGAGTTGTGGCCCTGCATTCCCCGAGGTCCTGGGTCCTCCCAGTGTAGCGGAATTTCCTGCTGTCCTAACACTGCCACCAGGTGGTCAAATAGCTGTGCATGCTGTGTTGGGTCCTCGCACTACCACAGTGCTGCCCCTCTGTGTGTCCCAAGCAGGTACTCCTGTCAAGTCCCCAAGCTACACGCTGTCATCAATACCTGCTTCCAATTGGGGCCCAGTGGCACACGCCTGTAAACCCACCAACCTGGAGGCTGAGGCAGGATGATCCCAAGTTCAAAGCCAGCCTCAGCAAAATGGAGGCCCTGAGCAAATCAGTGAGACCCTGTCTCTAAATAAAATACAAAACAGGGCTGGGGATATGACTCAGTGGTTAAGTGCTCCTGGGTTCAATCCCCCGTACTCGCCCTCCCCCAGTCCCACCAAAAAAAGCAGAATGGTCACGGTGACCTACCAGTCATTTGGAACATGATGGTCATATATTGCAATTAAATAAAAACAATTAACTTGAAAAAATCTCTTGGACACACTGAAATGGCACTGCATCCACCACCAGTGGATTCAGCAAATCTCAGACAAGAGAAAGAGAACATTTTCCTGCAGGTCCCACGGAGGGCTGATGGGCAGTTGCCTGGGAGGGTTGAGTGTTGCAGAGGTTTCTAACCAGCTGTGACCTTTGGCCTGGGCACCACCTCATCCTCTGAAGAGCCCGCAGGGGAGCGGGGTGCATGTTCAGGGGATGGCCAGCAGGGGGCACCAGTGCCACTGGGACTGCAGAGCTCAGGAACCAGGCTCCAGGTTCCAGAGCCACCTGAGGACCCAGATTTCCAGTCTGGGTGGGCGCGGCCACCTCGCAGCCCTTGCCTAGGGCCAGGGCGCTGGCCAGTCCATTCACTTGGTGTGCAGCAGCCATGCTGGGCATTTTCAAAGTATCTCCGGATGAAGATTGGAAGGAAACCACTCAGGAAAAGCAAAGTACATCCTTTCACACCTCTGCCCCCAGTGGTTATTTGAGTTACCAGTTAAGCAAAAGATCCAGATTTTAGACCCCGAAGTTCACAACTATTAAGGCGTGGATATAAGGTATCCCCCAAAACCTCCTGTGGGCGACCATGCAGGAATGTACACAAGGGAATGACCAGCTGAGGAGCAGCCTAGTTGGAATTGATGAAGGAAGGCGGGCAGGTCGGGGTGTGGCTGCAGGAAGTAGGTCATGGGGTGTGTCCTTGGGGTAACAGTTTGTCCAGGTCCCTTGCTCTTTCTGCCTCTGCTCCAGGGCTGCCTTGAGCTGAGACTCTTTCCTCTACCACACCCTTCCACCAGGATCTGCCTCACCTTGGCCCAGAGTTCTGGAGCCCACTGACCAGGGACTGAGCCTCTGCAACCCTGAGCCAAAATAAACTTACCCTCCTCTAAATTGTTCTCCTTCTGGTCACAACCAGGAAACTCTGACACGAGGACCACCGCTGACACACACATCGCTGGTTCCTGCCATACGTTAGTCAACCATGTAGTGATTGAAGGCCTATGTCTGTTCAATTCTATATCATAAGTCCTGGGGGGGGGCACTGCTGGAGATGAGGACCTTAGCCATCAAGACAGATGAACCAAACCTTCCTTTGAGAAATTCCAACTCCATGAATTCTTCAATGTTTGGATTATGACAATTAGGTGGGATTAGCTGGGTTTTTTGTTTGTTTGTTTGTTTTGGTACCAGAGTGGAACCAAGGGGTGCTAGACCACTGAGCCAGGACCCCAGCCCTTCTTTATGATTTAGAGACAGGGCCTGGCTAAGTTCCTTAGGGCCTGGCTGAGTTGCTGAGGCTGCCCGTGAACTTGTGATCCTATATCCGCTCTCAAGTCATTGGGGCTCTAAGTCTTTGGCCCGACCAATTAAGTATTTTTATAAGAACACCTACTCTCAATTTAAGCAATAATTCAGTATTCCAAATCAAGTCAAGACACAGAAAACAAATATTTGAATCACAGCTGCATCTAAGATTTTGTGACTTCCTCATTTCTGATTTCCTTGGTAGATTGACTATTTTCAGTTTGCAGGAAAAACAATTTTTTTGTGTGTGTTATTTCGTATACTAGCCAAAAAATAATGATATTGACATCTAACTTGCATTTAGCACTTTCCACGTGCCAGGTGCTTCTTAGGAATGCCTGGCCTAGGAAGCCATTTAATCCATATGACAAAACTATGAGAGAGATACTTTATTTAGACTGTTTTATGTGACTACAACAAAATGCCACAGACTGGGTAATCTATAAAGAAGAAGGTCTTTCTCTCATTTCTGCAGGCTGGGATCAAGGTGCCTGCCTCTAGGGAGAGCCTTCTTGCTGCATCACAGTGTGGTCAATGGCATCATCACCAGGTCAGAAAGCAGGCTTAGCTCTCCCGTTCTCCTCTTATGAAACCATCAACGCCATGAGGGGACACCACACTTCTGACTTCATCTAAAACTAATTACTTCCTAAAGGCCCCACCTCCAATTAGCATCAATTTATGAATTTCGGGGTGAGTTTTCCAACACCTGAAATTTTGCAGGACACATTTAAACCAAAATGCTATAATGATTCCCTGTAGCAGAAGTTCAGAGAGGTTAAGGACCAAGCAAGACCACACAGCTAATACACAATACAGTAGGATGTGAACTGAGAACATCTGGATCCAGACTCCAGGTTGCTGGTCATAACATCTTCCTGATATCAAATATTAACAACATACTCCTACACAGAAAAGGAAACTTTCAGCAGGTGTGGAGTGCATGCCTGTAATCTCAGCGGCTCAGGAGGCTGAGGTAGGAGGATGGTGAGTTCAGTGTTGGCCCCAGGAGCTTAGTGAATCCCTGAGCTACTCGGTGAGACCCTGTTTCTAAAAGAAAAATAAAAAGGGCTGGAGATGTGGCTCAGTGTTTAAGTGCCCCTGGGTTCAATCCATGGTACCAAAATAAAGAAATAAATAAAATAACCAAATAAACAAATTTCCAGAGAGGATAAATTCACACTTCCCCTCTGCTGAGTCTCTACCTTCAATCATGGGTGATCCATGGCAGCCCCAGACTTGGCTTCCTCTCTCCATTTTGAGGAAATGCCCAGTCATGTCACACCACCTTGACGTCTCAGAGCAGTTAGAATTGCTTTGCTGTTTGACTTGGGTTTTTCCTGAAAGAGCATCGCAGCAATCCTAATCTTTTCCTTTCGGTGTTCTTTCAATGAACCACTGCTTATGTTATTTTTCATAGGAATCCAACTGAAAATGTGCCCTTTAAAATTGAATCACCCAGGTGGCCCAGACTGCAAACCTCTGTCACCCACCTCCCATCAACCCAAGGTGCTGGGCCACGTGGTGAGACAGCTCCTCCTCTGTCCCTAGAACTCCTCCCACATCTCTGCCTCCATCTCTGGAGCATCTCCAAGAGCACTTTGCCCCCTGCCTGTGGGTCTCCAGCCCCTGCCTCCCAGAGTCACTGCCAGATGCAGCTTCCAGAGTCTGGCCCAGAGCAGGAGGGACAGAGGGGTGGTGCCACAGAGCAGAAAAGCTGCCCAGAATTGGAGGCTACAGCCTTCCCGCTCTGCAGGGGGAGGAGACTTCGGGTGGGTGGCCTCTCAGGAAGGAGAAGGCTGAGAGCCAGGGAGCAGGAAACCCAAATCCCCGTTCTGGCAGCTGGGGCCAGGCAGGCCATCTGGGCAGCAGTGGTTCAGGGACCACTGGGGTCGCTGATGGAGCTGGGTTGCAGTGCAGCAGCACAGTGTTGAGACACTGTGGGTTCCAAGCAAGCCCCTCATCAACCTCCGAGTCCTCCTGTGTCACTGCCTCGGGCCCATCTCCTGCCTGGGGATAGCAGGTGGGGAACTTGTGCAGTGGGATCTTCTGTACTGCTCTCCCCAGGCAGGGTCTTGATTTGTTCTCTTTCAACTGACAGTGTGGTCCTGTGTACAGCATTAGTTCCAGCCTCATCATTGATGAGACACAGTGACCATACCTACATTGCCATGGAGGAGACTCTCTGAGACAGTGTCTTTTCATTGTTGAACTGTTCCTTCCAGGCGCGGTGGCAAATTCCTCTCTGTTCAGTGACTCAGGAGGCTGAGGTTGGAGGACACTCATTCTACACCAGCCTCAGCAAAGGAGAGAGGCCCTCCTCAATTGAGCACAGGCCCATTCTCCAAACAGTGAACAAACAGGGCCAGGAGGGGCCGTGGTTAAGTGCATTTGGGGTCCATCCCTGGGACCCAGAAGAACACAGAAGAAGCAAACACAGTGTTTTCTTCTTGGGAAAGAAGCTCTTTCATGGTTTCAGAGAGGAGTGGAGAAATCCTACTTCTGAATCTTGGTTGGGGAGTGTGTGACTTGGTTCCAGCTCTGAATCTTTAGTTAGTGACTAATTGACCTGCTAGAAGTTACTTGCACTGAGCCTCAATATGAGGTCATCCTCATATTGAGAAAATAGGAAACTGCCTCATGTGCTGAGTTGCCAGGTCTGAGGCGAGTGGAGGCTCAGGACCTGGCACAGGAAGATGAAATGGCCAGGAGGGCAGGGACGTTCCCTCGGTCCCTGTTGAACTCAGAATGGAGTGTGGCCTGTCGTCCTCGCTCCCTCCTCTCTGTGACTGCCTCATCTGTGTGTTTGTGAGTGACCAGCCTGTGATCCCAGCATTAGAGGTTCCCCAGGTGATACAGGTGAGTGATGACCCACACACCTGGGGACAAGCTCAGAGAAGATGGCAGAAGGAACCTACAAGACATGTGGGCAGCTAGGGAGGCACTGCAAGCTCCAATGGCTCAACCAGTGTCACACAGAGAGCCCAAGGAGGGGAAGTTTCTGAACCCATCTGCCTCCCACTCCTGGGAAGCTGCTCCCCAGGTCTTTGCTAAGCATGGAGGAGGGTGTGTGTGTCGGCCACTCTCACTTGTGTCACAGGCCAGGGGAGCGGACGAATCCAAGATGGCTCCCGTTTTGTGAGGAAGTGCCTCAGGTAAGGGGACCCCAGGAAGTGACCTCACTTCCTGACAATGGACCAAAGTGAACTTGGAACCCTGGTAGCCAGGCACCCAGCGACCAGGCACAGCCCAGTCTGTTCAGTTGTGTGGAGAGAGCGATCCAGAGCCATAAGCTCTTGCTGTCTCTCCACAGGTGGCTGCACAGGCCTCAGGAAGGCCCTGAGCAGGGGCCTGTCCCAAATGTGGAGGCGCTGGGTCAGTTTCTGTCCCTCTCCCACCTAGTGAAGTTTTAGGAGGAACTGGAGAATGAGACACAGCAGCCCAGAGCTGGTGAGCTTAGGGTAGCCCCCCACTCTGATCCCGTCTTGGAGACCGCAGCCCTTCACGGCTGTGTGTGTGTGTGTGTGTGTGTTTGTATGTGTGTGTGTGTGTGTGTGTGTGCACGAGAGAGACAGAGAGAGAGAGAAAAGGATATAAAAAAGCAGGACCTCTTTGGATCTCACTTGATGATCCGCCAGCATCGTTTGCAGGTTGCCACTGTTTCCACGTTGAAGTGTCCCCTTTCATGCCCACACTATGAGGAACAGAGCAAAGCTGCGCCAGGGGACCTGTCCAGGTTGGTGCAGACATTCAAGGTGCTGGTGGTGGAGGACATCATCAATGACATGCAGAGGGGCAACGAGGCCTTCATCCACAATTTCCTGTGCACCTACCAGAGTCTGACCAGTACCCACAAGCTGATGGAGCAGCTGTGCAGAAGGTGGACCCCTTTTCCCAGCCCAGTGACCCACCCCCTCCAGAATGTGTGGGAGGCCAGGCATCACTGAACCCCATCACTGTGGAAGGAGGGGCCACAAGGACAACCCTGCCTGGGTGTGTGCAGGATCAAGGAAAAGGAGCCCTGGCAGGTTAGCCTCAGACCGGGGCCCAGGGCTCTGAGCTTCTCCCTGGGCATGTCCTCAAGCTCTGGCACCTCAGGAAAGCAGCTTCCACATTTGGGAAGAAATGGAAAGTGTGGATCACTTCTGGGAGGGTCCCTGATCACCAAGGAGTCAGACAGGGACCCCTGGGATGCATGCGGGGTCCTGGGCCTGGAGTCAGAGAGGCAGAGGGTGTTGGGTCCTTTAATCTCTCAAGGTAGCCTGTCACTCACGAGAAGGGAGACACACCTCCCAGCACTCAGGTGCCCCAACTCTCAGGAAGCTGGTCAATCCCACCAGGAACCTAGGAGGTAAGGGGCCTGGGTTGTAAGAGGTGACACCTGCCTGGCTTTCTCTAGGGATGGAGACCTCAGGGTACAAGAGGAGGAGGAGCAGCTTAAAATGAAGAAGTGAGTGGTCTTTAGTCAAAGAGGGAGGGTCCCCTTGTCCAGACGGGGCACTTGGGAGGCTGGTATAGAGGAGGCTGGGCAAAGCCAGGTCCACCCTGCTGTGACTCCCAGCAGAGGACTTTGCCTGTAGCAGGACAGAGAGGGGAGTGTCAGGGATCCAAGGAGCAGAAGATTGGCCAGGGTCCCAGGGCGAGGCCCTGTGAGGACCCCTCCAACATGGCCGATCCTGTCAGAGCACCCACACTCTCCCGCATGGAGACTGGACAGAAGCTGGGGGACCGCTGGCCACACACGTCGCTCAGGATTGCCCACCTCATCCTGTTGCCCAGGGGCTCCCAAGTCATGCTGAGGGAAGCCCATCATGAAGGGGGCCTTGGGGGGATCCAGCCTGAGGCAGCAGGTGCTGATGGCTGCCTGCCCACTTCCACCTCCTCAGCACCCTCTGCTCCACCATCCAAATGCTGCTGCATACAAACCCTGAAGACTTCCTGGGGGCCCTGGGTCTGAAAACTCTGAGGTGTTTTGACACCTTCCTGAAGGTCACCATGCCTGGGACCGAGCTGAGCCTCCATGTGCATGGACTCTTGACACAGCTGGAGCCCCCCGATCCCAGTGAGTTTGGGCCTGTGTCGAGGACCCTGGGGTGGATTATGGTGTAAAAGGAAGACTTGTACTGTCCCACAGGAACTGGTTTTTGGTTCTGAGCCACACTAGCCTGGTGGCCCTGGTCTAAGAAGACACCTGCCTTGGGAGAGGAGCTACGTTATTCTTAGCGCAGGTGCTGGCAGCAAGCATAAAATGCCCAGGGCAAGGTGGTCATGTTGGACTCTTTCCTTCTGCAGCTGCAGTATCACCAGAAGTGCCTCCAGCAGAACAGACCCAGTTTCTGGCGACATGGCCATACCCGCTGAGCTGGGGGGAGATGCACCATCCAAACTGGAGAACAGATCTATGGCGGCACCATCAGCAGAGGGAGCACCAGGGCCTCCAGAGGACACCGGGACAACTGGGGCCCAGGAGGCAGCTCAGCCGCCAGCCACCAGCCCAGAGGACCTGCACCCCTGCTTTCCTGGGGCGGTGGAGGGCAAGACCTGTGTCCACCTGTCTTGGAACTGAGTCTCCTCCCTCTCTGGTGACAGCAGTTGCAGACAACAAGAAGCTAGAGGGGGAAGGTTCAGGAGGAGCCAAGGCAAAACCCACTCCACTCCTTCCTTGTTCCCAACAGAATAGGTCTCTTTATGTTGTCACAGCTATCCACAGGTGTGTGTCACAGTGACCTGACTCAAACAGCCAGGTCTGAAGGAGCCATTCCCTCATTTTTGACAGCACCAAGTCACCAGAGGTGGATGTTTGCCCAGCTGATGACAGAGCACTCCTTCCCACCTGTGTCCCCCTCCCCTCAGAGGCTGACATCGGTTTGTGTTCAGTGCTACCTTTCCTCCCCTTTGAATATCTCTTTACTCTGCTGCAGTGGACAGGGTGGACCCCTGCCTGGTGGTCGAGGGCCTGCCCTCTCCCCTCCAGCCTCCAGGCTCCCAACCTTGCCTGTGAAGGCAACACCACTCAGACACGGGTCACACCTTCTGATTTTTGCGACTCCATGATTAACAACCTTCAGAGCTTTGATCCTCCTGAAAGCCGTGCTCACTGATGGTGGTCCAGGGCAGCCAGCTACTGAACCTGCCTCCCTCCTCCAGCAGTGCACTGCGGACCTATCCTGGAGTGAGTCTTGTCCCCATCTGTAGTCCCTGAAAGGGTGAGTTCTCCACAGTCCTTCCTCACCTGCCTTCTTTTTCAGAGATAAACTGGGGACTCTCAGAACATTTCCCCTCTATAGGTCACAGCTTCAAGCCCACCTTGATGACAGCAGCAGCCACTGGTGTCCACCTGGACTGCAGTGCATGCACAGTGACATGGAATCCAGTTTCACAATGATATGTTTTCCCATAGGAAACAGGCATGTTTCTTTATATATTAGTGTTTGGGTTATTTCTTCCATATAGATTTTAGGATTCTAATGTAGGCTGTATTTCTTTCTTACAAATAGATTAATAATATTCTAATCCTTTTATGAATTTTTTAGTATTAATAAGTTGTTGCCAATTTCATTGGAAATGAGAAATTTTTCATAGTTTAAAAGAGAAACAGGGTTAGAGAAAACTACTGATTGTTGCACATTTGCCTTCTTTGATCTACAAAACAAAAACTTTCTCATAATAAGCAGTGAGCAGGTTTCCAAGTTTTAAAATCATATGACCTAGGAAGAAAGGGCCAGCGGCCTTCTGCTCCCTCACTGTGCCCCCCCAGAGCTACGTGTGTGTACATGGCCCAGTGAGCTGGCCTTTGCCCTCCAGGATGGAGTGGCAGGCCACGTGGGCACTCAGCCCATGTCTGCCCCAAGCTTTGGCAAATGTGCTTCACATGTTTTAACAGTTTCCTTCTATTGCTATTGGACTCAGTGTGTTTTTGTTTGGGATGAATAAACATCAGCCTGTGAAGCTCTCCTCACCCCTCCTTTGTGGATTTATTATAAAATGTGTCTTTCCCAACATGCAGTCCCAGCCCTCCTTCAGCCTGAGGAGCACAGGGCACCTTGTGCAGTCCCCACTCTCACTCCCGGGGGACAGGCCTGCTGGAGCTTGGAAACCCTCTTCCCTGCCTCACCTGTGACCAAGCATCCCTCTCAGCCCAGTCTGGCCAGCTCTCCACAGTTAGGCTGGTGATGTCCCTCCTGGGGCTCCTCTCCCCAGGTAACCCTGTGGTCTTCCCATTTCCACAGGCTGAGTCCTGCTGAGTAGGTGGTGTTCCTGAGGGTAGTCACCTCCTCTGGCTACTGGCCATGGAGGGAGCGGTGTGCCCCTCAGTCCAGTCACAGGTCCTGTGGGTGCTTGTAGCATGGCTGCGGGCTGTGTCACTCACCTGGCTCTGGTGGCTCTGAGGCTCCAGGATTTGCTCCTGACACATCTGCTCAGGTCTTTGCCCATCCTCACCTGCAGTGGTCTCTCTCCCAGGCACCCCTGCAGACTTAAGGGCTCCATCACCTGCTGACTGGTAGCTCCCACTGGTCTTCAGCTGCCCGCTGACCTCAGTGCTCAAAGACCCAGTGGACGGTGCCTCTCTGGACGGTGGTCTCCACCAGCCCTGGACTCATCTGCCCAGCCCCCTTCTCACTGTGTGGGTGTCCCCCAACATCTTTGTGGCAACACTGCTGATGATCATGTTGTCCAGTTCACCCTCCTCTCCCCTTCCACCGGGCACTGTGAGGTGCCTGATGACCTCAGACCTGTTCCCTCTCCAGCAGACAAGGACATTTCCCTGAGGTACTCCACAGGCTGTGCGGGGTCTGAGCCTGTCCCTGGGGCCTCACCACCAGCACCCATTCGTGTGTCTGGTGTCACACTTCCATAGGGGCAGCAGGCAGGGTGGCACCTCAGCTGGGGTTCATGCTCCATCCGGCGAGGTCCACAGCCTGCACTCCAGCTTAGTGCTGCCTCTGCTGCCACTAGGAGCACCCTGGCTCAGGGACAGCAGCATCACTACCACTCTCCAGTGGGACAGGGGAATCCTCGGCCATCATCCTTTACAGCACATTGCAGACCCCTGACCTTCTACACGTGGATATGGGTTTAGAATCAGCTTGAGAGGGTCCCAAAAAGAGACCATGCAATGACAATGTGCTGTATGTGCAGGTCCATTTAGCCTGGGGTGACTGTTGTGCAGCATCTGCCCAGCCCAAGGGGAGCCTCTGCCTGGCTGTCACAGGGGGGACACAGCCAGCCCCAATAGAAGGAGATCTGATCGAGCCAGGGCTGCACACCATAGTCCGAGCCTCAGCTTCCCAAGAGCAGATGGCAGACACGTTCCCTCTCCAGCCCTTGTGAAGATGAAGCAGGACCCAGTGTGCACTGCAGACCCAGCTTCATGCGGAAGCACCTGGCTGGGTGCTGCCCGGGGGTCCTGAGATGCCCTCCACTGAGCAGAAAACCCAGTGCCAAGAGCCTTTTCTCCTCACAGCCTTGGAGTGATGAACACTTCCCCCAGTTCCAGGTCTGCGCTGCTGGGCTTGCAGCCTGGGAGGGCAGCACCTCCTTCCCACAGGCACCTGGGTAGGCCCTGGCCAGCAGCAGTCTCCAAGCAGCCAAGGCGCTCTGCACACTGGGGCAGCTATGGGCAGTGGGCCACCACCTGGCGGTGGCTCCACACAGTGGGAGCCCAGCATGGGCGGCTCCCTTCCTCCTCTTCATGTCTGCTGAGGGATCCACAGTGCCATGCTTCTAGGGACCTGGAGGGCACCTCCCGCACTTGAGCTCTGAGAATGACCCAGTTCAGCTCCTGGGCACGGCCAGCCTTCCAGCACCTGTGGAAGCCCCTACTGGGTTGTGATGCAAATTTTTTCATTGCAATGAAATTATTAATTAGTAATAAAATTTCATGCCAAGCAGGGTACAGTGGCACATGCCTCCAGTCACAGCAGCTTGGTAGACTGAGGCATGAGGATCATGAGTTCAAAGCCAGCCTCAGCAAAAATGAGATGCTAAGCAACTCAGTTAGACCCTGTCTCTAAATAAAGTTAAAAATAGGGCTGGGATGCTGCTCAGTGGTTAAGCGCCCCTGAGTTTGATCCATGGTACCAAATAGAAAAAAAAAAAAGAGAGAGAAGAAAAATTTTACGTTGACTCATGGAAAGTGGCAAGTCAAACCTTGTGCCAGGCTGTGCCACCCTCTGCATCGTGTAGCTGCAGATGAAGTCCCCAGCAGAGCAGGAAGGTCCTGTAGGGGAGGACACACACACACACACACACACACACACACACAGGCCACCCTGGAGAAGGTGATATAGAAGCTCCTGGGAATGAGGTCCAGGAAGGACATTGAGGACACTGGGTACTCAGAGGAGTCTGTCTTCCCTTGGGCTGTGACCCTGAGGGTTAGGGATGGAAGATCCAGGGTCAGGCAGAGCTGTGTCTCTGGAAATTTCATCCCATTTGGACCTCACATTCCTCAGGTGTGAAATGGGCCAGCAGCCCGCCCCCAGGGTGGTAGGAACACAAACTGAATGTGGCGACCTGTGAGCCCCCTGCCCGCTTTGTTCTAAATTAAGGGCAACAGCCGTTCATCTGTGGAAGACACAAGGCAGAACTGGACGGGCAGAGGGGGTCATGTTCAAGAAGCATGTTCATCTCTTCCAGAGCCTAACGCAGGCTGGGTGGGGGCTCAGTGGTAGAGCGCTTGCCCAGCCTGTGTGAGGCCCTGGGTTTCATCCTCAGCACCATAGGAAAAAGTAAGTAAATAAACAAACAAATAAATAAATGAATAAGATAAAGTATCATGAACCCAGAGGTGCTTTTCCCTGAGCTGCTTCTCCACACTGTTGGCGTGTTTCTTTTGAGAGGATCTCAATGATTTTCCAAGGTTGCCTTTAAATGTGAATCCCTGCCTGACTCCTCAAGATGCTGCAAGGCAGATCTGTGCATAGGCACCGCTATGTGGAACTCTTCACAGGACTTGAAACTGGGCCTCAACCTTTGGGGTGGACTCTCAGTGAGGGTCACTGTTCAAAGCGATTCATGCACGTTAGATGCTGGGAAGGTCCTGGGAACACACCCACTGAAGTCACCATGAGCCAGGGAGCGTCTTCAGGACTAGGCCTTTGAGGACCACCCTTTAAAAGTCCCTGGGATTGTCGGACTCAGAGCCCCAGGTGCAGCCTGCCTGACTGGAGGCAGGTGCTGTGGGAATGGCCCACTCCTGCCTGCTACTGCACGGCTCTGTTTGGACACTCGGCATGTGAGGGATGACCCAGCGAGATCCTCGCAGCCTGGTGGACAACCACCGCTCACCACTGACCTGGAAACTCCTGCAGAGGGGAGAGGCCACGATGTTACTCCTAGGGGAAGGCCTCTGAGAGACGTTCCTCAGCCCCAGGATGCACGGTGTGTGGAACCCCACCCCAGGAGTGAACTAAATTCTCCAAGGGAGTCACCTGTTTCGGCACCCCTGGGAGACCAGTAAGTCTGTTTCTGGCAGATCCACATCTGGGGACTCTGAGGAAGGCTGGACACAGCATTACTTCCCGAGTCCAGGACTGGCAAGACATTGCTCAGTCCCTCTGGTCTGGAATCTGGAGTGGCCACTTGTCTGTGTCTTTGTGTTTTATCTGTTCTGTGTTTGTCCTTTTATGTTTTTTGTTGCCCTTAAGTGTAAGCGTGGGTCAGTCTCCCTCACATCAGTCATGTACTCCCCTCCAGTGCATGTTAACTGATTTCCAGGAATTCCAGAAGAGAGCCAGATACTATGGAAACTGCTGGAATGTCTTTTCTCTCTCTAAATTCTGTGAGAGAGAGTGACCAACTTTTGAGGTCGAATGGCTTTCAAGTTAGTAACACAGTTTTGTTTCCAGGTGGTCAAAAAGTAAATAAAATGTGAATTTTATAAAATGTTTAATGCCCAATGTTTCTAGATTTTTCTTCAACAGGAAAGAAATGACTGATATGGCCTAACACATTTATCTGATATCTACGTTTTAAAAAAATTACTAAATTAGATTTAACATATATGGGATTGATCATGGATGTGTTTGTTAGAGACATCTGATTGGTTTAAAAATATAAAATGCTAACTGTTAAATATAACATCAAGTACTCTTAACTCCTTAAATTTCACAGGGTAACATACTTAAAACATTTTTGGTGTTTTCATAAATTAGTAAATAAAAAAGTATTTAAATTTACTTTATGTTATTACTGAAAACATGGTTAATAAAAGTCTTAACAGGTATTATGCAATATAAAGGGTCCAAAAGTTTCAACTATATTTAAATAGAGTTCTAAAACTAACAAAGTATTTCATCTGATTAAAATGGAGTAATTTATCTAAATTCAGAAATTTATAAGGGTTGTTTCAGAATATAAATTTTAAAAAAAGAAATCAACTGATTTAAAAAAATTAAAACATTACAAGGTTTTAGATATAAAAATATATTTAGTAAAAAATGTTTCTAGGTAAAAATGTCTTTACGTGATTAAATAAAGCTGTAATACTGCTAAGTAAACAACAAGAGGTTCTAATTAAGAGATTAAAAAATGTTAATTAAGGGTACATTTTTAAAAGTTTACATGTACATGTAAGCATCACAACAGTTAAAATGATTCAAGGGTTTTTCCTAAGGTCAAATGTTAATGAACTGATGAAAACCTAATTTAAGTCTATTTGCTAAAATGACCAATAATTCTTAAAATATTAGTTTCCTCTTAACATTGTATCTGTTAAGTTTTATTTAGAGTAACTAATCTTAAAAATTGGGGGTTTGTACAATTCTGGTTAAACAGTAACTATTATTTTAGAGTATTGTACTACATAACAAAGTCTAAATTTTCTTTAAAAGTTATACATGTTTAATATAAAAAAATCAATGCAATTATAATTCTATTACTCTTTTTTATATATTAAATGTGTTCATAACTGCCAGGTATACAAGTCTTTAATGGTTTAAAAGAATAGTTTATCAAACTGTGTTCTCCAACCTAAAGTTGTAATGGTAATTTTAAACATCAGAATAAGAAATTTTATTGGGGATTTATTTGTATCATTAAGTGTTCTGTAACTAGACCTGAACCTTGTGTTACCTTCTGCACTGGTATAACAATTTAAATGTATTTCTAAAAGATAATGAGAGTCTGATCTGTTTAATGGTTAATATCATGAAACAGGAAAACATTTTGCCACTTTACTACACAAAAGAAAATTTAAAAGCTCTCTCAGCTTTCTTTGATTCATGTTTATGTATAATATCATACTGTGTTAACTAACATTCATATAAACTTAGGAAACAATATATGTAAACTTTATAAAATGATATTTAACAAAAATAGAAAGAGCAGCTTCAGAACTAGACCACTTACCTAAGATTTATGGAGAGCCCTACCTTACCTGAGATAAGGTTCTGCCTCCCACCTTATTATATGTTACAATGGCTCCAAAATAAGTCAGACTTCAGCTCATTTAAAGTTATATTCATAAGATTGATTTTTGTTATAAAATTACTATGATCTCAAACAGGGGATATAATATATAGCTCAGTGAAAATTTAAGGTAGCTATTACACAACTAAATATGTTTTTACTGTTGTTAATTCCATTTTGTATTTTCATTGTAAACTCTGTAACTGTCGACTGATGAATGTTTTACAGAGGTGCTGCTTCAAGAACAATCTAATTTGAGAGAATAAGCCATCACCTATAGAACAGATAATATAGACCCCAGTTTAATAAAAGTTGGAAAATAACTATAAAGTCATAGACATTAGAGTTAAAACTCAGTACTCTTACTGTATGACTGGCGAAACTGACTTGCTGGATGTTTATGATCGAAACCTAAAGATAGAGATTAAAATAAAGGGGTCAAGAGAATCAATATTTGGCTCTTGCCCTCAGAGTCAGCTTAAACCCAGGGAACAAGAGAACTACTCTAAGAAGCTTTGCAACCCTGGGCCACACAACCTTCCCATCAGGGAGACTGATGAGACCCCTAAGGATGAGAAGCCATTCAGTGCACCTGCTACAGAGGAGGGTCTTTGGGAAAGGGAGCCATCCCTAATGCTTCCAATGGAAGCCACCTCATCGAGGAGACCCTACCAGGCAATGTCACTAAAGGAGATAATAAGTTGCTCTCAAGTTCCCCAAGAGTGACCCCTGTGGAAACTCAGTTGACTCTTAACAGCAGATAGAAACAAGGTCAATTTGAACAACTTGATCATAAACACCTAGCAAAAACAGTTAAAACTAAAACACAGTCATTCCTGGACTTTTAAAATACTAAACAATAGTTATTTTAATGTAACTTGAGATGTACACTTGTGTTAGCCCCCTCAAAATATGTAAAACTGAAGGTGGCATAAAAGATTCTTAGACAAAAATACTTGATAATTATCAAAAGAAAATGCCAGAGTTATAAGTTTTTAGTCAGTTTAAGGCCTAAGGATCTTTCTAACCTCCAATACAAGTAGACTTAATCAATGTTTGCTAGTATGATTCTCTAGCCCTGAGTAACAAAAATAAAGGGATCTCTACTAAACAAAAAGATCATGCCAGTAAAAAGATATTTTACAAAAATCAGATGACATTGAGTAACTTAACTAAGTATTGTGTTTACATTACTGACAACTCTAACAGTGTTAAGATTTACAATTAAGGCCTTATCCTCTCTAGCCTTGTTAGACTTTGTTAGGCATTTTTATGTAAACAATGTCTCAGTTCTTTCACCTCCTGGTAAGAGATTATTAATTTCTATCAGCTACATGATATTCATTGACAAGTTTCAGATGTCATTTATTTTGTACTCTTGTTTTATTGTTTTTTCATAAAACAAGACTTTTACCCCTAAAAAGGAATTTTTGCTGCTTGCCCCACCCCACATCACCTCCTCTCAGCTTGAGGCAGCAAGAGTGGTCATCGCCTTCTTTCCTTAAAGCAGTAAAAAGTCCCTAAATTTAAAGGGGTAATAATAAAAAAATTTAAAAAGACAGTAAATGTAGATAGGTAAATTTGGTTAAATCATGAAAATAAGGGCCAGTATGGATCCAGAAAGTTGGAGGCAAATACCTGAGAGAGATTAAAATGTTAATGCTTCCAGAGCCCTTCCTCCACCCTTACCAAGAACCTGCTCCTGTTCTAACCAATTATTAAGTCTCTCCAATAGGTTCAACTTATGAGAGAACCAGCTCCAAGAGACCACTGATTTCCAACACCCATTTCAGTCAGAAGACTATGTCTATAACAAATTGATCCAGAAAGGACTAACACATGGCTGAAATGGAAGGGACGTTACTCACAACATGGACTCATCACATCTGAGTCAAGACAACAGAAAAATAAACAGCTCTCAGAGATCCCCAACCACCATCTAAAGATAAGTCTGAAAAAACATTAAACTTGTTTTTTCTCTTGCTGGGACTATGTCAGGAATAACTCCATGCATAGCCCTTCAACTTTTTGAGATTACCAAATGGGGTAAATTCTGTGTTACTGTTCACATCATTCCCCAGATGTACTATTATGATAAAGAGGTAAGAAGAAAGCATATGGGACTAATAATCTAAACAAGCGGCCCCTGTCTTAGTTCCCCTCCTACTGGGAATAGGTATAGTGGGCTCCACAGATATAGGAACCACTGCCCTGATTACTGGAAACCAGAATTTCAAAAGTTTAAGTAGACAAACAGATTTAGACTTAAATATGTTAGAGATAGAATCCAGTCTGTTAAGCTAATTCTGTTGGACACTCACTATAATCACCTAAGCACTACTAATGAATCAATGATTTCATCATGTACATAAAACCAGTGGGGAATATGATGGGTTGACAGATCTGACTCCATGAGAATGTTGTAGGCCAGACGCTGGGGGAAATGACTAAACAGACTCCATTTTGCTCAGATGTTGGGGACAGAGTGGGAATGAGGAAAAGAGAAAATACCAAGAGATTCATAGAAATCCAGTCGTGCATTTGCTCAGAAAACGCTCTTTAGTTGCAGCCTAACACTGTGTGCAAAGGAAAAGCTCAATTCATGGAAACTGAAACAGATTGTTATAACAGAAGCACGTGCATGGTGGAACCACCACATTCTCAGAGCAAAGTGGGTATGAGGAGGAGAGATGATAGGCAAAGTTTAACGAAATTTATTCCTGAAACTTTCTCAGTAGAGCAACTTCAATTTCAGCCCTATTCAGCCAGCACATTCGAGAACTGCAACACCAATACAAAAGGAGCTTGCCTAGAAAACCTGGAGGTAGAGTGCTCAGATGTTGGGGAGAGTGTGGGAATTAGGAAAAGAGAAAATATTCAGAATTTCATGGACATCCAGTCGTGCATTTGCCCAGAAGTCGTTCTTCATTTGCAGCCTAACCCTGCGTGCATCAGGAAAGTATAATTCATGAAAATCAAAAAAGATTGTTATAACAGAAGAACTGTGCATGGTGGAAGCAGCACATTGTTGGAGCAAAGTGGGTATGAGGAGGACAGGTGATAGGCAAAGTTTAGTGAAATCCATTCATAAAACTTTCTCACAAAAGCAACTTCAATTTCAGCCCTAAAAGCAGTGTGGAGACTTCTTAGAAAACTTGGAATGGAACCACCATTTGACCCAGCTATCCCACTCCTTGGCCTATACCCAAAGGACTTAAAATCAGCATATTACAGAGATACAGCCACATCAATGTTCATAGCTGCTCAGTTCACAATGACCAGATTGTGGAACCAACCTAGATGTCCTTCAATTGATGAATGGATAAAGAAAATGTGGTATATATATACAATGGAATATTACTCAGCAATAAAGAATGATAAAATTATGGCATTTGCAGGCAAATGGATGAAACTGGAGAATATCATGCTAAGTGAGATAAGCCAATCTCAAAAAAACCAATGGACGAATGATATCGCTAATAAGTGGATGATGATAATAAGTGGATATCGCTAATAAGTGGAAGGGGTTAGTGTTAGGGTTAGAGTTAGGGTTAGGGAGGGGGGCAAGAATGGAGGAAGGAAGGACTGTATAGAGGGAAAAGAGGGGTGGGAGGGGTGGGGGGAAGGGAAAAAATAACAGAATGAATCAAACAACATTACCCTATGTAAATTTATGATTACACAAATGGTATGCCTTTACGCCTTGTGCAAACAGATAAACAACATGTATCCCATTTGTTTACAATAAAAAAAAATTCAGCCTTATTCAGCCTGCACTTTGAGGTACAGCAGCAGAAAGACATAAGGGGCTTGCCTAGAAAACCTGGAGGTAGAGTGCTCAGATGTTGGGGGCAGAGTGGGAATGAGGAAAAGAGAAAAGACCCAGAGTTTCATGGAAATCCAGTCATGCATTTGCTCAAAAAACGCTCTTCAGTTGCAGCCTAACTTTGAGTGCATATGGAAAGGTCAATTCATAGAAATCACAACAGATTTTCATAACAGAGGCACCATGCATGGTGGAACCACCACATATTCAGAGCTAAGTGATATGAGGAGGAAAGATGATAGGCAAAGTTTCATTGAAATCCATTTGTGAAACTTTCTCAGAAAAGCAACTTCAATTTCAGCCCTATTCAACCTGCACATTGGAGTACTGCAACAGCAATACATAAGGGGCTTGCCTAGAAAACCTGGAGGTAGAGTGCACAGATGTTGGGGGCAGAGTAGGAATGAGGAAAAGAGAAAATACTGAGAGTTTCATGGAAATCCAGTTGTGCATTTGCTCAGACAATGTTCTTCAGTTGCAGCCTAAGTCTGTGTGCATAGGGAAAGCTCAATTCATGGAAATCGAAACAGATTGCTATAACAGAAGCACTGTGAATTTGGAACCACCACATCTTCGGAGCCAAGTGGGTATGAGGAGGAGAGATGATAAGCAAGGTTTAACTGAAATCCATTCGTGAAACTTTCTCAGAAAAGCAACTTCAATTTCAGCTCTATTCTCCTGCATGTTAGAGTACTGCAACAGCAATACATATGGACTTGCCTAGAAAAACTGGAGGTGGAGTGCTAAGATGTTGGGGGTAGAATGGGAATGAGGAAAAAGAAAATATCCAGAGTTTCTAGAAAATCCAGTCATCCATTTTCTCAAAAACGCTCTTCAGTTGCAGCCTAACTCTGCATGCATAGGGAAAGCAAAGTGGGTATGAGGAGATGAGATGATAGGCAAAGTTTCCTTGAAATCCATTCGTGAAACTTTCCCAGATAAGCATCTTCAGTTTCAGCCCTCTTCAGCCTGCTTGTTAGAGTACTGTAACAGCAATACATAAGGGGTTTTCCTAGAAAACCAGGATGTAGTGTGCTCCGATGTTGGTGGCAGAGTGGGAATGAAGAAAAAGGAAAACACCTAGAGTTTCAAGGAAATCCAGTCGTGCATTTGCTCAGAAAACACTCTTCAGTTGCAGCCTAAATCTGTGTACATAGGGAAATCTCAATTCATGGAAATCAAAACAGATTGTTATAACAGAAGCACCGTGCATTCTAGAACCACCACATCTTTAGAGCAAAGTGGGTATGAGGAGGAGACATGATATGCAAAGTTTCATTGAAACCAATTCGTGAAACTTTCTCATGAAAGCAACTTCAATTTCAGCCCTATGTATCCTACACATTAGAGTACTGCAACAGCAATACATAAGAGGCTTGCCCAAAAAACCTGGAGGTAGAATGCTCAGATGTTAGGGGAAGAGTGACAATGAGGAAAAGAGAAAATACCCAGAGTTTCATAGAAATACAGTCATGCATTTGCTCAGAAAATGCGCTTCAGTTGCAGCCTAACTCTGAGTGCATAGGGAAAGCTCAATTCATGGAAATTGAAACAGATTGTTATAATCGAAGCACCGTGCATGGGGAAACTACCACATCTTGGGAGCAAAGTGGGTATGAGGAGGAAAAATGATAGGCAAGGTTTCATTGAAATGCATTTGTGAATCTTTCTCAGAAAAACAACTTAAATTTCAACCCTATTCAGCCTGCAGAGGCTCAAATGTGTGACTTTCCCAGCACCCCTCCTTCACCATGCAGTATGGTTTGACTTTCTAATGCCTGTCCCTGTCTTCTCCTTTACTCTGCACTAGATTGTGCGATTCTAGAAATCCTGGTCTTGTGCTATTTTTCTTCTTACTGTGAAACTGTATCAGCTATGGGGATGTGTGATTGAAGTAATATGTTTCTAAGGGGATACAATATAACAAATTTCCTGTGTTTAACACTCCTAAGAAAAATATTTGTTAAGAGTTTTTCTTGATATTTTAAATAAGAGGGGATGGCCTTTATTATACCATTTGGACAGAGAGAATATTCCAGACAGAAGAAATGCTTGTGGGCAGAAGTTGTATACGGAGCACTGGAGAACATTTTTATCATTATGTAAGAGCCTTTGGGCACTTTTTAAGGCTCTTTAGAAGAAGTGTGGAAATGAATAAAAGGAAACCTAAGGTCAAAATTTCTTACATCTGTTGTGGGATTGAAGCATGAACATGGAAGGAATGAATGATAAAATTCCATGTTGCAACAGTGAAGAGGAAATGAAAATACCATCTATCCCAGCAGATTGGTAAAGAGGTGTCTCAGATTACAATAAAGAATATTTGGAAGGTCTTAGGTCTATTGATAGGTCTGAAATTCATGAGGCAGACATCAAAGAGCCTCTTATTGATGGAAGGAAAATAATATTATTTATTGAATTGTTTCCTTAAATAACTGGTTTTTTGGATATTACCAAGGGAAGGAACTATTGCTATTCTGCTCACATGTATCCCCCAATTCTATGATAGTTCACAATGCATAGATGACACCCATTAAATAGTTATAAAGTGAATGAATAAAGTATTGCTCTCTTCATAATTCTAGTACATTCAAGAGCTTTTGAATTGAAATACAGATTTTTGGGTTTGTTAGATGTCTCTTGAGTCTACTTTGTCATCACTAGCAACCTACTTTGCACTGACCACCATGCAGGTACTGGGGTTACAAAGGATTGTTTATTAAATAAAGTGTTCATAGTTTTATGGAGAGAGGAAGACAATGATGCCATGTATGGTCTCAGGAAAACCTTACAAAGAAGTGTGAGCTATTTCTGTAATATTAGCATATTGTTTAATATTTTGGAATCTGTTAAATACCTCCTCTCAAATGGTGATCAGATATTTCTTATCTAAACCCTGACTCAGTTCACACTTATCAATGAAGACATGGTTCTACCACCTCAATTACAATCTATCAACAAACTATCAACAAAATCTGATTAATGAACACTATTTAATTGCTTTTTAAAAATCTAGTTAATCTTTCTTGGTTTCTGCCTGAAAAAATAGCCTGGCAGAAAATTCAGGAATAAAAATAGGAAAAAAATATCTATATAGACATTAGTACAAACAGTTCCTGAAGACAACACAGCAGGGCAGTAGTCTTAAATTAAAACTGTCATTACTCATGCTTCACTTATTTTGCCATTATGCATATATATCTAGTTTTGGGCAAATATAAGATGTTTGTGTTTTATTTATTATATCATGTAGAACCTGTAATTTTGTTTTACTGTTGGATACTAAAACAGCCAAATACCCACCAAAGTGAGTGTTACTTCTTATTTTTTGTTTGGATGTTTCTTAACTGATATACTGTATGGAATTCCAAAATAAGTGCAAGTTAAAATCAGTTTTAAATTCCCTAGGGATCTGACTTTTGTTTTTCTGGAGAATTGCGCTAAAAAATGTCTGTAAATCAGTACCGATGTGTTGATTTGCCTATTTTTTAAACTATGAAGTTGCTTGTATTAATGTATATCTGGACTTAAAAAAATATTTGGCAGCATGGCTACTCAGTAAGTTGGTTGGCTTTAAAGGAGCTGAATCTTGTGCTAACACGTAGCATTATCTTGGTCTTGCATCTAAGTTTTGGCAAGGATTTCTCATACTGTCACAATAAAGAAAGGAGAGAAAAAATTGGCTTGAGAAATCTACTGATATTCTGTATCATGTTTCTTACTGTGACCTTGGCCATAATACTTTTTAATTGATCCTAAAAATGCAGATAATTATTCCCTGTATTAGTGTGGCCATTTATGAAAGAGAGGCCATTATTAAAGAATTATAGGACTTTCTAATGAACTGAAGAAAAAATTAGGAAGAACAAGTGCTGAGCAGGAATGAATGGGACCAACTCCCTTGCCCTCTGTTGGCCCAGAAATTGGTGACAGAACTTCAGCTTCAGTTGGTATATATGTATTTGTGTATAAAGGACATTTGGAGTCATACTTAAGTGGCATATGATTGAAATTTAAAATCTTTTGTTTTATTATTTTTTCAGTAATGATAGATAAGCATATTTTCTACCTCTTATTCCCTTCCCCAAATTATAAATTTTCTTTATACTTCCTCTTCTATAGCTTGGATAAATTCTAGTAAAGACTGAACCTCTAATGAATGAAAAATGTCTTGAAGGGAAATAAACTAGATGCGTTATGAGTAGCAAAATAACTTTTGCTTTCTCATAAAGATTTAAGGCCTATGAAGTTCTTATGATTGGGATAAAATTAAAGACACCCAAACACCCTTATCCTCCTTCTCAACATGCCAATGCTTTGTTACTTTCAAAGTCTTCCAATATCTCAGTAATGAATTTAGATTGCATCAGTTATTAATATCTCTAGTTATCAGATTCCTCCAAAGAATTGCAGTAGGTTAGAGAAGACCTGAGTATATTGAGCACTGGAGGCGGAGAAAAGAATCATCAAGGTAGAAAAGATATCTACAGAGGAGGGTAGGGTTTGGATAGTAAAATTAATTTCAAAAACCCTTGTATTATCAGGGATAAGCATGTCATGCCCCATAACTCCAAGATTCAGACCAACTGGGTAAGCTCCATTTGATACTAGTAAACCTTTCATTTGGAGGGTGTTCCATAATTGAGATACCATTGGGAAAATGGAGAATCTGCCTTGAAGAAACAATTTGTGATAAGGATCTATCAAGACTAATTTCTTAAGTTTTGTACAAAATAGCAATGCAGGGCCTTTTCAATAGAATATTAAGTATATTTATATTTAATATATTCTGTAGTATAATTGAGGGGATAAGTAGGCAATTTAGATTTAAATTAATTCCCTAGCATACATAGGTAGTTTTATATTTTTCGGATTAACTGCGTAATACAATGAAATATAGGTTTATAATCTGTATTTTAAAATTGTGACAAGCTAAAGATATGTTCCTCTCTACAATAAGTATAGTACAATTTGTACATTATTGTCATGATTAAAAGATAAACATTTTAAATGTTTAATATGTACCTCAAACAGAGCAAACAAATATTACAGGACAATTGTAATTATTCTTCATTACTCTTTAAACTATGTATGCTACTTATGATATGTTGTGAAGGTAAAATATATTTTGTAGATCTGGAGTCACTTAACCTTGAAAGTCAAAACTAGGGCATATTCAAGAACAAGAATGGAAAAACTGAACTGGTATCTGTGCCAGTTCCCCTCACTTGAAGGCAATTCCTAGAGGTTGACTCAGCAGAATGAGCACCTTCATCCTAAAGGCATTGCACACTGGCATTCATTCCATCCACTCTGGGTGCCTCTCAAACCCACTTGCTTTTCTCTTCCAAAATCTGTTTTCTTTTCCTGGAGAAATTCACATGAAGATTAGTATTGAAATAAACTAAAGCCCCCTTTAATTGTAGATGGTCTCAAGTTCACAACTCATTATACTTTCAATTCTAGCTAGTGTCTCTGCTGATCTAGATGACCTACCTGATGGGGTAAACTATATTATGATCCCTGAAAAATCTGAGACTTTGATAATCTTGCCTTTATTGTCCATTTACACTCAAATTGGGTAAGAGGTTCTGAAGAGTTTTCTAAGTGGCTTATCTGGGTGTCAAATGGATTGATCCTTGTCCCCATTGTGCATTTTTTAGCCCTACCTTTGATTAATGATCAGAGTCAATTTGTCCTGCCATAGGTTTAGAATTACCTAGTGACAACCATATCTTAAGATGGCATATATTTTCCTCAGATCTCCTGAAAGACACAGTCTCCTTCTGGGATGCAATGCAGGTCACTTATAAGCACAGAAAATGAAATTGTGGGGATGGAAAATGCAAATATTCCAAGAATGCATGACACTAAGAGTGATAAAAAGTAGGCTCATTCCTATTTTCCCACCTTGGTTCCTAAATCTATGCATTCTATCTTCTGGGTATCTGATAGACACAGATTTAGAGTAGACACTGCATTCTGAATTATGGGACTCATCATCAGGGTATCATTTATATGTCGGGGCTTCAAATTTGCATTCAATGGCTACTTCTTTATCAGGCTGGAATCTTCTAGGCTGTGATTTGACAGGACTAGTAGAGTCCATGGTCATGGACTCAGTACTGTACCTCTACTCTTGTTCAGTAGACCCTAGTGCTAGAGTAAAGTTTTGTGGGTGGGAAAGTAAAATTTTTATCTGAAATTGTGTTGATTCCAATTAAAACAAGGCATTCTCATTTTCAGAGTAGAAGTTCAGTGAAATCATTTGCTACAAAATAACTGCCCAGTCTTCTCAGAAGGCATTGTATCAGTTGTGCAGCATTGGTCTCAATTGTTGACAGATTGTATATTTTGCAGCATCACCCCCTAGATCAGCCTTGTAAATCTCTTTAGGGGGACTGTCCTTAACCTTCTTGTTCATTCATCCATTATTTCTTTCACTTCTATAAATTAAACAAAATCTGTGGATATAGGAATTCTCCCCTATTTAAATTTGTATAGCTCCTATTCAGTCAAATAGCAAAAAGAATCCAGAGCATAAAAACTCTCCCAGTTCCCACTTGTGCATACATGTTGATGAAATCCTACAGTTTCTTCAAGATGTTGTCTCTTCCATCTCTTAACAGACTCTGTGATTCATCGATAGGATTATGCTATAACTTTTATCTAGTTATTGGTCTGGAGATCCAGGGGATGTTTGTGGTACATCTTGAAGGTAGATTAACAGATTTCTTTTCAAATAAGAGATCTTTATAAGGTCTTCAAACAAGGATGACTTTCTAGCCCCTAAGAGCAGTGAGTATTATGTATTTAGATATGTATTTTAATTAAAGAATGAGCCACAGGGGCTCAGGGTGGACCAGAAACTTTGTATCACCCAGTTGGGAAGGTCCTGGGCCTGGGCTCCAGCAGCCCTCTGCTGGGACTGCAGTTGTGGTGACTTGGCTTCACTCACAGAATGTTGCTCACTTAATGGACCTCAGGGTTTCCTTGTACATGGCCACCTGCCCTGATGGACGAGTTTCGTGGGCCCTGTGAAGATCCTGCCATGTGGCAGGTGTTGTGTGAGGAGCTGGGGAAGTAGAGGGATGCAAGTAGCCAAGGCAGGCCCCGTGGTCTACCAAGGCCGGAGGTCACAGCAGCGGGGGCACGTCCACAGGTAGGGAGCTGCTCTCCACCCACCCCTGAAAGCAGAGTTTTGTCACCTGTTCAATTATGAAAACAGCACAACCAGGACACAGCTGGCTCACGAGGACTGTCAGAGCTGACTCCAGCACCCTCATGGCCCCAGGTACAATGCAGTCAGCCTCCCATGGACATGGGCTTCTGCATCTGCAGGCCCCAAAGCCAGCCTGTGGGGAAGGGCCAAACATGCTCAGTCACAAATGAAGTTTTCTGAGGTTGGGTCAGACTAGCATGCTATCTTAGGGCTCAAGTGATCAACACATATGCAGGGGCCACTTATCATGGTCAGAACTTGAAGTCCATTCTGAGCAAGAAAATCAAGCCTGGGCCTCGATTGTAAGCACTGTAGAATGTGCTTCTTCCCCATGTGGGTCTCCCTAAAGATCAACCCACAGAGAGAACTTCCTCTAGGATCCAGGCCCTGAATTCTCACACCCAAGAGCCAGTGGTTGGGGGGTTGATTTTGCCCCCTTCAAAAGGCACACTGAAGCTCTCACCCCCAGGATCTGGGAACGCGACTCTCCTTGGAGAGAGGGTTCTGCAGATATCACTAGTTAAGTTGAAGTCACACTGGAACGTGACTCTGTTCTTGTGAGACAGGAGACACAGATATGGATAAAACAGCTTTGTGACATTTAGACAGACATCAGGGTGATGTTGGGAGGTGGGGCCACAGTTGGGAGCATGGCATTACCTTGGTGGACACACGATCCTTCACCAACCACCTCTCACTGCCCCAGCCCAGGGAGTCTCCTGTGCAGACTGCCTGCCCTCCAAGAGCACGGCTGATTTGGGGTGGCAAATTTGGAGGAGGGCAATGAGAATATACCATTTGTTCTGGTGAACAAATGTGCATGCCCAGCAGCAAGGGATGGCAGTCAGGCAGAGAGGCAGACTCACTGCCTGGGCTGCTCTGCCTCTTAGCCGAGAATGCCATCCCTTGGAGGCTTTAGAGTGCCCAGAACTCTTGGAGGTCCAGGTATGCTGCACACCTCACACGTAACTCCAATTCTATAGACTGCCATTCACAGGTATCATCCCTGGAAACATCAACACAAGCAGATTGTCACCAACATTCCCCGTCTGTTCTCCTGACACCAGAGAACACTGGAAAATGCAACTCTGATCGACTGACTAGACCAGCTCAGATGCTTCCAGGAACTCCTAGACTCTCAGTCAAAGTGCTTCATGTGGCTGCTGCTGCACCCATGTCCCACCACGTCTAGCTGGTGCCCTCCCTCCTGCTCCCGGCTCTGCTGTTCCAACCTGTAAGTGCAAGAAGCAAATTGCCCCTCACCAGAACCTGTGCTGGCTCGACCTGCCATCTAGAGCACACCTCACCTGCCACAGGCTCACATGGAGCTTGGCATGCCATCTGGTCCTCACCTCACCCACCACAGGTGCACACGGAGCTCAACCTGCTGTCTGGAGCATGCTTCACCCACCACAGGTGCACACAGAGCTCACCTCACCTACCACAGGGGCACATGGACACAGCTGACAAACACAAACTCACACATACATGACAAATACAAGCCCACAGAGAGACACACACATATATACACACTCACATATGGACCCCACTCACATGAAGAGCAGGCACACACGCACCAGTCAAGCACATGCATGTGCACAGGAGCACACAGACACACAAGCACACACACACACACACTCTCCCGAGGGCTCCTGCTTTCCTGATCCCTGGTCATGTCTGCAGTTCTGTTGGCGAGCCTGTCCAGTAGGAGCACCCAGATCAGCCAGCCATTCCAGATCCAACAGTGGGGTTGCTGGGTGCCTTCCTCTAACTCCACTGGAGGTGGCTACACACTTGCTAACAAAATCCTAAATGTACATAACTGCCCTCTGCCTTTCCCCCACACCAGCAACAAGCAAACCCACCACTGTTATGCACACACACACTCACACACGTGCACACACCACATGCACACATGCGCTCTGAGGACAGCCTAATCCGGTGGAGGACGTGTCTGGGCTTGCTCCTGGGTGGAGCCTGGGGCCTGTGCACTCAATTGAAAGCAACTAAAAGTTTGAAGGAGACTAGAGTTTGAGGACAATCCATGTCAAACTCACGGTTTTAGAGATAAGTCCATGGGAAAAGATAACCCTATTCCAATTAAGACTAATTGAAAAAGGAAATCTCAACCTCATGACTCATGTGCCCAGAAGTACTGAGGTCAATCAGAATCTCATGGAGAAGTTTCAGCAAATTCACGAAGGGAAAGGTGGTCCATTTGCTTTCCTAACATCCCTGCTGGGAATAATTATTTAATTCCATTTGAATAGACACAGGGTCAAGACAATGATTATTTTCTGGGAAATCAATAAACTTTGCAATGCACTTATAGGCTTCATAAGCAAATTAATCACCATCATATGTACTGATTCATCTGGTTGCTGCATCCTACAAACTCTGGAACCTTCAGAGCTGCAGAACCCTGGGGACATGAAGACTGAATGGTCTGGACTCAGGGCTGACTCCCCAGTCCCATGGCTTGCTGGTCTTAGTGCAGTTTCCCCAGAATCATGGCGCACTGCTGGGGAATAAAGACTCATTAGAGAAACAGTTCTGAACCATGCATTGTTCTGATTTACTTGGTGAACTCACGCAGTACATGAGGCATATGAGGCATTCTGGTTACTGGACTTGTAGGTGTGCTGAAAACTGTTGTTAGCTTCCACACTGCTAGAACGATGTAGCTCAGTTTTTCTTTGGTGCCCAAAAGTCTCTCTCACACTTGCAGCTCTCAGAGCTGTCCACAGGCCCTCCAGTCCCAGGGTGCTCTGCTTCCCAAGGGGTGGAGGTAGCAGTTACCTGGTTATTAAAGAAACCATAGTTTTCAAATGTAGTTCAAAAAGAGTGTGTAGGAGTAGCCACTGGACCTTGTTTTCTGGGTGGCTACGCTCTTATTTCAAGGCTTAACGATGAAAGTAGAAATGGAAACAAGGATAAGGCAGGAAGAGTGGAAATCTGCACAGTGTTCAGGGGGAGAGGTTGGAAGGCTCCATGGGTGGTTGCTGGATGGGAACGAAGCTGCTCCAGAGAAGGCTCTGGAAGCGGCCAAGCGGCCTGTCCTCGAGGTGCATTTCTGAAAAGGGGGCACCTCAGACCTCTCCTGAGGAAAGTTCAGCCCCTGGCTCCCAGTATCTTCATCTCCCAGGACTAGTCGCCATGCTCTGAGGCCATCACAGGTCACCAGCCCCCATGCCACACACAAAGGTGGCTCTTAATCAAGAGTTAAATTGGCCATTGTGTGCAGCAACATCCTGCCCGCCCGGGACTCCTGCCGTGCATTTGCAGGAGGCTCGCTCTCCCCATTGACCTGATTGTTCCCCATATGCAAGCTAGATATTAAAATGCATAACCCCTATTTTCCATCTTCTCCCACATTAAATGTGTCTTCCTTCCACTAATGGGCCCAGGGTGTAGGTTTTAGAAATAGATTACAGTTTTAATGGGGTGAATGTGTAAGTGGGCTCCGCAGCCAGCCACTGATGGATAGGCTGTCCTCATCCCAGCACCAGGGCCCCTGTACGCAGCATCAACCAGGAGGTCAGATGAGGCCAGCGGCACCTGGATCCCCTCCTGAAGCTCTGAGGCCACAGCCTGGCCCCCAGAAGCTGATCCAGCAGTGCCTTAAAGGGCAAGACAATTAACTCTCCACAAGTTTGTGGAGTACTTTGAAGATGAAAAGCACTATGTAAATACTAAGTATTATCACATGGAAGAAGAAGGAAGTGATGGTTCTAAGAAGGGAGCCTAGAAGATACGAAGTACTGGGTGTAGCAGGATGGGAATATCATCTCATACTGAAGTTTGAAAAGTTCAAAAAAAAGAAGGTAAGAAAGTCATGCCTGAAAAGGAAAGGAAGCATTGGATAAAGCCTGCAATTTAGTGTGACTTTATAGAGCCAGCAGTCAGAAGCAACAGGGATTCTGAAACAGGGTGATGATAATTAAGTCCTAAAAATCAACTAATATTTCTCTATCATTTACAAAGGGGCTGGAGCAGATGATGGCAGCAGGCAGGTTTCCCGCAGGAAGAGCAAGGAAAGAGAGAAAGTCAGAGCTGCAGCCCCTCAGGTGACAGGGGCTTAGCATACTCGCCCTGCAGGAATTCTGAAGGCTCCTGAAGCACCCACCTCCAGACCCTGTGACACAAACAGGGCCGGGAGCCCAGCAAGCAGCTCTCCAGAATGATTAGCAAACATGCCCCCCACAGAGGGTTCACATGAGGGAGAAGGATCATGAGCGGGTTTGAGCTGAGAGCTCATGTCCTACTGTAGGAAGGTTTTCCAGTATCCTATCCCATGAGACAGTGCATGCAGAGAAACACAACACACACACACACACACACACACACACACACACACACACAAGGGCATACACCCAGGCACACACAGGCATGCATGCAGACACACACAGACATGCATACAGATGCCCAAGAGACACACATCCTCACACACATGCAAAGCAACACTCTGGAGCCAGGTTTCTCAGCCCCAGCTCAGCAAAACTCTGGGTGGAGGTAAGTCTTTCTAGGAACAGAGCTTTGTGTGCTAACAGGGGACAGGCAAATAAGAGGAGCTTATGGAATGCCATGTTAGCATTCTCTGACACAGAATCTCAGCTGATAAGCAGGGCTGTGTTTCTTCTTATTTCAAGATAGGTAAAAGAAGAATAGAAGGAGGTACACAGAGGTCACCTGTGGCAGGACTCCAGAAGGGGCTGTTTGCACTGGACATGGACAGCGCAGGGACACACACATGCTGGGAGCAGGTGTGGATGCTGCAGTTACATGGCCTGGGGATGGGGCAGGACCAGTTCACTCCTGGGAGCAAAGACATCCTGGTTGTGAGAACACAGTGGCCTTCACGGTGACTGGTCAACAAAGACAAAGGTGGAAAGCCAGCGTCTCTCCATGGGGCAATGTAATTAACAGGAAAAAATGGAAGATAATGAGACTAGGGATGAAAGTGTGCAGGGGTCTGTTGCCCAACAATGACAGGCATGCTCTCACCTTGAAAGAGGCTAGGGCAGATAAGGGCAGACTGCTGAAGGGCAGCGATGCAGTTGCAGGTGTCTGTGGCTGGAGCATGGGTGGGGAAGCCCCTCCACCCTCTCCCCATGTCAGAGGTGTATGGCACAATTGCTGTGCCTCAGAGGCCTGTCCTGTGAGCAGAGGGAAGAAGACAGTGCCCAGCAGAGACCCTCACAAAGAGCTGAAGGGTGCAGGAGGTCAGGGTCAGCCAGGGGAGCCTGTGTTCAGAGAAGAGATGAAGAGAGAGCCTCATCAGAAGGTGAAGGATCTTTGATTTGTGTTTAATTTGTACACAAATGTGCCCTTTGCAAGATGTTGATACTGATCAGAGCAGGACCTTGCTGGGAAATTCGGGGGATAGGAATGTCATTTTTGTCCCATCTGTCTTTGGCAATGGTGTCCAGGGACCTTGCCCTCACTGAAGGAGGAGCTGCCAGTCCTGGAGCCCTGGCTGGAGCCTCTGTGCCATCAGAGAGAGGCATGAGCAGATGGAGTGCTTGGAAGGGCATTTTGTGTTTGGGGCCACAGGCAAGACTGGCTCCCCCTGTAGCACTCCACACCCTGAGACACTGGCCCCTCTCTCCATCCCTGACCCCTGGGCCTCAGGGCTCTGTCAGCAAGG